>NC_084755.1:1282436-1392436 GCF_033978785.1 Entelurus aequoreus
ACTTTCCAAAACAAGTAAAATTAGCTAACCTCAATGAACCCCAAAATAGCTTAAAATAAGTATATTCTCACTAATAACAATTGCACATTTCTTGGTAGAAAAAAAAATATGAGTCTTTTTTTCTCAATATGTTGAAAAATATTCTTAAATGAAGTAAATGCTAGTGCCATTATCTTGACATAATGATATGCGCTCGGCATTACATTTCTTGAAACCAGCAAACTTATGCTAAAAACTAATTTATTGTTCTTAATGGAAAGGAAGCAGTTAAGAATATATTTCTTAACTGCGAGAGATAATTTAGGAACAAAACACTTAAAACAAGTAAAACACTCTAACATAAAATCTGCTTAGTGAGAAGAATGATCTTATCAGACAAAAAATAAGCAAATATCACCCTTATTTGAGATATTTAATCTTACTTAGATTTCAGTTTTTGCAGTGCAGAACCGAAAGTTGAGGTACTACTACCCACACTGCAAAAAGTCAGTGTTCAAAAACAAGAAAAAAAAAATACAAAAATGAGGAGTATTTTATTTGAACTAAGCAAAATTATCTGCCAATAGAACAAGAAAATTTGGCTTGTCAAGACTTTCCATAACAAGTACAATTAGCTAACCTCAATGAACCCAAAAATACCTTAAAATAAGTATATTCTCACTAATAACAAGTGCACTTTTCTTGGTAGAAAAAAAAAATTAGACCGTTTTGCTCAATATGTTGAAAAATATTCCAAAATGAAGTAAATGCTAGTGCCATTATCTTGACATAATGATATGCACTCGGCATCATGATTTTTTTTTTTCATGCTTGAAGTAAGAAATGATGACTTTAAAAAAGTAGTTTTATACTTGTGAGTGTTGATGACACAGCTTTGCAACACTTGATATTCTAGTTTCAAGCATGTTTTACTCAATATACACTACCGTTCAAACGTTTGGGGTCACCCAAACAATTTTGTGTAATATCCTTCATTTCTAAGAACAAGAATAGACTGTCGAGTTTCAGATGAAAGTTCTCTTTTTCTGGCCATTTTGAGCGTTTAATTGACCCCACAAATGTGATGCTCCAGAAACTCAATCTGCTCAAAGGAAGGTCAGTTTTGTAGCTTCTGTAACGAGCTAAAGTGTTTTCAGATGTGTGAACATGATTGCACAAGGGTTTTCTAATCATCAATTAGCCTTCTGAGCCAATGAGCAAACACATTGTACCATTAGAACACTGGAGTGATAGTTGCTGGAAATGGGCCTCTATACACCTATGTAGATATTGCACCAAAAAGCAGACATTTGCAGCTAGAATAGTCATTTACCACATTAGCAATGTATAGAGTGTATTTCTTTAAAGTTAAGACTAGTTTAAAGTTATCTTCATTGAAAAGTACAGTGCTTTTCCTTCAAAAATAAGGACATTTCAATGTGACCCCAAACTTTTGAACGGTAGTGTGTGTATATATATATATATATATATATATATATTTACAGCCCGGCCCCCGGCCAAATTTTTTTCTATTGTAATATTGAGGAATTTATCTGAATGTGCATCAACTATTTCTGTTCAAAATTGTTTGAAATGTTAAATGTTTAAATATTAACTGTCCGTTTGCCAACTATACTACTATATGAGTACGTATTTTCTATTGTTTCATTGAAAATAAAACAGCAAAGTCCATTTGGCTGTCATCTGTTTTAATTATGAGACACAATTATGTCAAAATCATAATTTTTTTGTTCATGCTTGAAATAAGAAATGATGACTTTAAAGAAGTAGTTTTATACTTGTGAGTGTTGATGACACAGCTTTGCAACACTTGATATTCTAGTTTCAAGCATGTTTTACTCAATATAGCTCATAACATCTCAGCAACAAGCTGTAATATCTTACTGACATCATTTAGGACCAAAACACTTAAAACAAGTAAAACACTAACATAAAATCTGCTTAGTGAGAAGAATTATCTTATTAGACAGAAAATAAGTAAATATCACCCTTATTTGAGATATTTCATCTTTTGATTGAAAAAATGGAATATGTTTTATGCTTTTGTTGTGTCCCCATGGTTCTCAGGGTTCTTGGCTGATGTTATGGTTTTGTGTTCAGTGCTAATACGGCCTTTATGAACCGGCAATGAGTGAACAGTGTACGTTTAACAGTAAAGTAAAGAATGGATTTAATTGATGGAAGTAATGCTTTAGAAAAGCTTTCATATTTTTAGTAATTAAAAATCAAACAGTTTTGAGATTCCTAAGCTTTATTTCTCTGTCTGTCTCTGTGCCATGACGATGTACAATAAATAGCACAACACTTGGCAATTTGACTACAGAGCAAAACATTAGAGAAAGAGAAGCAAATGACAGTTCTAATTATAATGGGTTCTACACAGTAAATACTCAGACTAAGCCCATTCAACGTCCTCAGGCCTACTTCAAGCCACTCGCAGTCCAGTCATGGTGCCACCTTTCCCCGGGCGTTTGAGGGGAGAGATGAACTGTTTTTCTTCTTGGGATCATCATCAGAGGCTTTTTCACATGTTTCTGCTATTGTATATATTTTCATATTTTCAAATAATCGTGTTAAGTTCTACTATATACACTGCAAAAAAAAGTATGTTGGCTTTACAAGAAAAAAGTATGTACCGTATGTTCCGCACTATAAGGCGCACCGGATTATAAGGCGCACCCTCAATGAATGGCATATTTCAAAACTGTGTTCATATATAAAGCGCACCGGATTATAAGGCCCACCTTCAATGAATGGCATATTTCAAAACTGTGTTCATATATAAGGCGCACCGGACTATAAGGCGCACCTCCAATGAATGGCATATTTCAAAACTGTGTTCATATATAAGGCGCACCGGATTATAAGGCCCACCCTCAATGAATGGCATATTTCAAAACTGTGTTCATATATAAGGCGCACCGGATTATAAGGCCCACCTTCAATGAATGGCATATTTCAAAACTGTGTTCATATATAAGGCGCACCGGACTAAAAGGCGCACCTTCAATGAATGGCATATTTCAAAACTGTGTTCATATATAAGGCGCACTGGATTATAAGGCCCACCTTCAATGAATGGCATATTTCAAAACTTTGTTCATATATAAGGCGCACCGGATTATAAGGCGCACCTATGCATCCATTAGATGGAGCTGCGCTAAAGGGAATGTCAACAAAACAGTCAGGTCAGTCAAACTTTATTAATAGACTACAAACCAGCGTTCTGACAACTCCGTTCACTCCCAAAATGAATAAACAGCTGTTTTATTATTTTCCCCGAGGTAAAGTCGGTGACGTGGTGTTTTGATTATCTTTTAACAACAGCAAGGTATAACATGTAGTGCAACATTTATATCACATAGTGGAGGGGAACTTTTTTTTTCAATAAACAAGTAAAAAACAGTGATACTGTTACGGTAAATCAAACGTTAGTGCAATCACAATATAGGAACACTCCAAATAGTGCAGAGCAATAACAATATATCAATAACTCAACCTTGCTCAAACGTTAATGTCACACAACACAACACACAAAATAAACACGTAAAGCTCACTTTATGAAGTTATTCCTCATCCACGAATCCCTCGAATTCTTCTTCATCAGTGTCCGAATTAAACACCATTGATTCGTTTATGTTAAATTCTCTCGCTGCTGCTCTATTCCCGTGTTCTACTGCGTGACTGATCGCCTTGAGTTTAAACCCTGCGTCGTAAGCGTGTCTCTTAATAGGAGACATTTTTGGGTTAGAAGCGCTTCTTCTACGGGGTAAAATGAAGTTGGCGGCTGCTTACCGTAGAAGAAAAAGCGCTGCTTCTTCTACGGGGAAAAAGAAGTTGGCGGCTGTTTATCGTAGTCTGGGCGTGTGTCTCTCTCTGGCTCCAACTCCCACCACGTGTCTCGTCCCGGCTGCTGCTAATAAGGGCGACAGGTGATTAGATAACAAGCCCCAGCCGGGCAATCTACTCACCTGCCGCTGGCTTCGAGGCCGGTCCTTACACACCCCGCTCCGCGGCAGGCCCCGCAGACCACGCCCCCCTCCACAAACCGTTAGCGCCATCTTTTGACACTTCTTCCACTCCCGTCCTTGCACGCTACACCGCTACAACAAAGACGACGGGGAGAAGACGCTGTCCGAGTGGAGGCACGTAAATAAGACCCGCCCACAAAACGGCGCATCCTGAAGCGACTGTCAGAAAGATGTAAAACATAATCTATGCAACATTTTGAGCAAAGAACCACCATTACATGTTATGTAGACCACAAGGAAGTATTTTACATTTAGAAAAAAATAAATATATGACCCATTTAATGCGCCTTATAATTTGGTGCACCTTTAGTGTGAAAATACCTGACTAGACCCGCTCATCGGCAGTGCGCCTTATAATTCAGTGCGGAAAATACGGTATTATGCATAGCTCAAGATTATATGCAGTCTACATTATTGTTATATGTTTAGAGCGGAAACATCCATTATGTCTATCCATCCATCCATTTCCTACCGCTTGTCCCTTTCGTCATGTATGTATATATATTTTTTCCAAATATTTTTATTGAATTTTGCAGACAATACAGCATAATGAATCATGGCAACAGCAAGTTGGAGTATCTGCACATTTTTCAATATGTAACATAATAAACCCCATCCCTTACCATACCCACCCACTTAATTCCCAAGGTAATTGTCGCCTAGTGCCCACAACAAATATAGACACACATGAATATATCCAAACTTAGCTTCAATCTAACAAACTATATTGAAGTAAATAAAGAGTAAATAGGGTGAAATAAATAAATAAATAATACCTTAGATATACAATAAAATATAACGTAAAAGTAAATAAACACAAGGAATGAGGGGGGTGGGGGGGGGGGGTCTTCAGCGGTCAGTTCTGTCTAAGTTGTGTTACCGTCATGTATGTATATTAGTGAAGTGAACAACCCACATTTCTCCTGGTTTTCAGTGTACTTCTTTCACAGTCGCTTTGCATCCCTGACAGTAAGAAAACTGTGTTTTTTTTCCCTACTTAGTATTCAGCATAGCAATCACAAGGTGACATTTGACGCTTACGTCCGCTAGTCGAAGGCCGCCCGGCAACTAAAGATTGAAAACAGCAGACACAGCCGTGGTTGCATTAATGATGCTCGCTGTTAGCATCACTAAGGAGTTCATTGTACTTCATTTACTGTTGAGCACCTAGAAAGTGGCCCATCAGCCTGCTGGCTAATGACGTGCTCAGGCTTGATGTCTCCTCTACCTGCTTGCTGCCGTGGCAACAGCAACGGCCTTTAAAGGCGATCCAGGAGAACTTCAAAGTCAAAGCAAAACTGTGTGTATGTGTAGAGATGGAAGGATGGAGGATAAAACTAAACAATTTCCTCAACGTGCCAGCAAGACAAATGAGGTGTGCTGGGGGATGTGGGTTATTTGTATTGTGCATATTTATTTTACATACTTTTATCCTTTTCCAGACTTTTTCTTTGTCGACACCAACCGTTTTCTTTCTGATACAAAAACAGCAATCATTGCTGCCTCATTTTTTGGGGGGCGGTTTCAGGTCCATGTAACTATAGCAACAGAAATCACTACAAAGCCATGAAGAGAATTATAAAATGTTTCTTCTTCCAAACTAGAGCGGGATTTACCACGGATTTTGGTGTTGTGGTGATCGAAAAGTATTTTTAAATCTATCATAAAATAATACAAAATATTTTAAAATCACACTGTGGTAAAGTTAGGACATTTGGGGAAAACAATATAGTATATATATTTTTTTAATTGCAGTATTTACAAAATAAAATGTATATATTATTTTAAAACTATAAAAAATACATGCATTGCCACGTTAACATTTATTAACCTCTTAACCCTGTAAGACCCAAATATAGAAAAACCTAAAAATTAAAAAAAATTGACCTTTTAGATGTTGTAGGAGGCATTTGAACACAACACAAGGGTAGAATGTATACTATCCATGTATAGAGAAAATACTTCAGGCAGTGATGTAGTGGAGGGAATACAACCTGCTTGAGCCCACTGCAACAAGCCAGCATTTTGACTACCACATTCACCCAGTCTTGTATAATTGCAACAATTATATAACAAGCTCTAAATGAAATTTGATGCATCTGTTCCACAATAACTACATATGTACATGCTCTAGACCACATATGTCAGAGTCAAGGCCCGCGGGCCATATCCGGCCCGCGAGAAGGTTTTTTACGGCCCTTGGGATGATCTTGATTTATTATTAGAACCGGCCCGCAGACCGCAGATCTTTTACACGCACCAAGCGGATGCCGGTCCAAGGTTCCGAAAGGGGGCGAGCGGCCCGCTGGGACGCGCCTGCCGGCCGAAGGGCTGCAGCCCGGCCGTCAGTCGCGGAGCCCGCCGTGCCACGCGCGCCAAGGGGGCGGGCCGAAACCCGGCCCCGAGGCCCTGAGACTTCTGCTTTGTTTCCCCAAACCGCGCGTCACCGCCGGGCCCGCACCACCGTCGGGCTGCAGCCCGAGCGTCGGTGGCGGAACCCGTCATGTGCCGCGCGCGCCAAGCGGAGCGGGGGGGTCAAGCGGGCCGAAACCCGCAGGCCACCCCCTCACCACGAGGCCCTGAGACTTCTGCGTTTGACCCCTACGCGCGGCCCGTCGGGACGCGCCCGCCGTCAAGCCACGAGGGCCAGCCGTCGGGTCGCGGAGCCCGCCGTGCCACGCGCGCCAAGGGGCGGGCCGAAACCAGCGGGGGGTTTCGGGCACCCAACTCGCCTCCCTCCCACGGAGGGAGGAGGGGGGTTTAATGTGAACATTACTGTGCAATCACATATTTAGAGTTTTTACTCAATTCAAGTTTAAAAGTTAAAGTTTAATATTTGTTTTCACTGCATGTTACTTCTCCTTAAACAAAGTGTTGTTTTTGATTTATAGATTTTTGCACTTTATTTTATTGTATTTCAATTTAATTATATTTTAAAAATATTTCAGTTGAGTGGATGATAGAAAATTGCTATTATTGTTTTTTTCTTTGAAGTAAATTTAGCCCACTTTTGCTAAAATAGAAAATATAGGCTACTGATGGTGCCTTGAATACCGGTTTCTTTCATTTAATGTTCATGTTATGGGGATTTTTATATAAAGGAAATTTGTCTTTTGTGTCTGTTGAAAATTAAAGATTACTGACAGAGCCATAAGAAAATATTGCTTTATTCATCTGATCATATTGGAATATATTTGTTAGGTTTTCAGTAGGTTCAATTAGGTTCACTAGACTATATGCGTCATTTAAAAATTTTTCAATGAACATTCGAACAGTCCGGCCCTCGGCTTGTAGCTAAATTTTTTATTTGGCCCTCCGTCCATTTGACTTTGACACCCCTGCTCTAGACATTGTAATAACAACCAAAAAAAATATAAAAGACATTTTACTTACTTGAATCTGATGAATCTAGTCCAATGAAACAAATAAATGTTGTTCGAAGGAAACCTTGAGAGGTTGTGTGAGTTCATGACAGGAAGGCGTGACTTATAAACACATTTACGATCCAATAGCCTTGTTAGACTGAACAATAGGACCCAATGACTATGTAAATGTGGTAAATATATATATATATATATATATATATATATATATATATATATATATATATATATATATATATATATATATATATATATATATATATATAACGGATTGTTTTTTAGGGTGGTTAAAGGTAACGTTGTAATTAGGGATGTCCGATAATGGCTTTTTGCCGATATCCGATATGCCGATATTGTCCAACTCTTTAATTACCGATACCGATATCAACCGATATATACAGTCGTTGAATTAACACATTATTATGCCTAATTTGGACAACCAGGTATGGTGAAGATAAGGTACTTTTTTAAAAAATGAATCAAATAAAATAAGATAAATAAATTAAAAACATTTTCTTGACTAAAAACGAAAGTAAAACAATATAAAAACAGTTACATAGAAACTAGTAATTAATGAAAATTTGTAAAATGAACTGTTAAAGGTTAGTACTATTAGTGGAGCAGCAGCACGCACAATCATGTGTGCTTACGGACTGTATCCCTTGCAGACTGTATTGATATATATTGATATATAATGTAGGAACCAGAATATTAATAACAGAAAGAAACAACCCTTTTGTGTGAATGAGTGTAAATGGGGGAGGGAGGTTTTTTGGGTTGGTGCACTAATTGTAAGTTTATCTTGTGTTTTTTATGTGGATTTAATAAAAAAAAAACAAAAAAAAAAACGATACTGATAATAAAAAAAACGATACCGATAATTTCCGATATTACATTTTAACGCATTTATCGGCCGATAATATCGGCAGACCGATATTATCGGACATCTCTAGTTGCAATTTTACAACAAGGGGTGTTACAGGGTTAAGGCCCAAGCTGTTTGTTTATATGCTTTTTTTTTTTTATTTCTCTTTGCTATTTGGGCTTATTGGACCCTAATCAGAATAAAAACTAGGAATCATCTTTTGATATGATGTACTTAGTCCATAAGTACACAAACGTGTACTTCATGTTTAGTGACATGCTAATTCTTATTTTTACACTTTTTTTTTTCTCCAAATTCCATTGTATGTTATACTCTTCTGACACCACCAGATGGCAGTATAAGCGTCCACATAAGCGGCCATAAGACCTCAATTCAGTAGTGTACACCATTATGGAAATAAGAGCTAAAAGGTGCTGTCCACGCATGTGGCCACTAAGCCTTTAATTAATGTGGTTGATACGGTTAAAAAAAAAAAAAAGGTTCTATCGGCTTGCATCTAATATCTCTGACAAAAGTGCTTTGATACAAGCAATCCTGCAGCGCATGGAAATAATCGTGCAAAGCTCGATGGCCAAAAAGCCGCTAAATGTTGTCCAATAAACACACAAGTTTAGTCTTTTCTTGTATTTTAGTGAAGTCATTTTCAAAAGATAAACATAGTAGGCTATAGGCCTCTAAGCGCTAGCAGCTTAGCAACAGATAAGCACACAATAGCCCGCAAGCTGGTCATAAATAAGTGTATTTAACTGAACAATATTGTAGTCTGGAACATAAAATGTGTCGATATAAACAGCTATCAAAAAATTTGCGTTGCATATTACTTACAGATACAAATTTACCAAGGTTGAAGCATATTAAAAAGTTGTGTTCCCATACTTAAACTTACCGCGTTACTTAGTTAATTACTGTGGCCCCTACGTGTTGCCAAAAAACAATTACTACTCCACTTCATCTTAAAGACAGCATAATTTCATTCCACATGTTAAAGGGGAACTGCACTTTTTTGGGAATTTTGCCTATAGTTTACAATCCTAATCCTGAACATTTTTGCATTCTAATTTGTTCTTGGTGGCTGGCTTTGAAGTTGACTTTGGGTAAGCACGCCATCTATGTCAGCGTAACTTGACTCCCGAGTTCCACATTTACAAGCAAGTAACGCTGACCTCACTCTGCTCCACCGTTTCACCCTTTCTCCGTTCTTGCTTTTATAACCAGAAGTTCATCCTCTGTATATTCAGCTTCAAAATGATAAGGTTGTGAATCCTCAAAAATAGTCATCTTTCTTGTCTTGTTACCAAGTCTGCCATGATTAAAACACACTTGCATTTGTTTATGGAAGTGGAAACTCACATTTGTTGCCCGAAGTCGGAAGTGCGCTGCTATGGAATTGGTAAACCAACCAATAATCATGGATTTTCTTATACGTAAACTAATCAATCATCATTGATTTCTCCTGTATATTTTTGTCCCCTACCGGTGGAGTTGCACTTGTCCATTTCTCTCTTTTCTCTTTCTCTTCTCAAGTATTAAAAGAAACAGTAGTACATATGCAATAAAGAAAAACAGTAATACATACTAAATAGAAAATAACATACACTGAATGCATTATTTCTTGTATCTTATTTATTTATCTATCTATATCAGGGGTCACCAACCTTTTTGAAAGCAAGAGCTGCTTCTTGGGTACTGATTAATTCGAAGGGCTACCAGTTTGATACACACTTAAATAAATTGCCAGAAATAGCCAATTTGCTCAATTTACCTTTAACTCTGTTATTATTAATAATGAATGATATTTACACTTAATTGAACGGTTTAAAAGAGGAGAAAACACGAAAAAAATGACAATTAAATTTTGAAACATAGTTTATCTTTAATTTCGACTCTTTAAAATTCAAAATTCAACCGAAAAAAAGAAGAGGAAAAACTAGCTAATTTGAATCTTTTTGAAAAAATTAAAAAAATAATTTATGGAACATCATTAGTAATTTTTCCTGATTAAGATTAATTTTAGAATTTTGATGACATGTTTTAAATAGGTTAAAATCCAATCTGCACTTTGTTAGAATATATAACAAATTGGACCAAGCTATATTTCTAACAAAGACAAATCATTATTTCTTCTAGATTTTCCAGAACAAAAATTTTAAAAGAAATTCAAAAGACTTTGAAATAAGATTTAAATTTGATTCTACAGATTTTCTAGATTTGCCGGAATATTTTTTTTTAAATTTTAATCATAATAAGTTTGAAGAAATATTTCACAAATATTCTTCGTCGAAAAAACAGAAGCTAAAATGAAGAATTCAATTAAAATGTATTTATTATTCTTTACAATAAAAAAAATTAATGTACTTGAACATTGATTTAAATTGTCAGGAAAGAAGAGGAAGGAATTTAAAAGGTAAAAAGGTACATGTGTTTAAAAATCCTCAAATCTTTTTTAAGGTTGTATTTTTTTCTCTAAAATTGTCTTTCTGAAAGTTATAAGAAGCAAAGTAAAAAAATGAATGAATTTATTTAAACAAGTGAAGACCAAGTCTTTAAAATATTTTCTTGGATTTTCAAATTTTATTTGAGTTTTGTCTCTCTTAGAATTAAAAATGTCGGGCAAAGCGAGACCAGCTTGCTAGTAAATAAATACAATTTAAAAAATAGAGGCAGCTCACTGGTAAGTGCTGCTATTTGAGCTATTTTTAGAACAGGCCAGCGGGCTACTCATCTGGTCCTTACGGGCTACCTGGTGCCCGCGGGCACCGCGTTGGTGACCCCTGATCTATATCATATTAATTTCCACACAGCGTTTTAAGCCAAATTATCTTGGTCCTTCCTCTCGTTGAGTGCCTTATGTTATTTTCTATTTATTACGTATTACTGTTTTTCTTTCTTGCCTATTTATTACTGTTTCTCTTAATACTTGCCGGGACCTGAGTCCAAATGTCGTACTGTATGTGTGCAAATGTGTACAAGTATGACGAATAAAGCTCCTTGAATCCTTAAATAGCCAATTTACTTGTTAAGTAATTGTTTGGTCACGCAGGCTACTGGTAAAGGTGTGTGCATGCGTGAGTGAGACGCTGCACATCTGCTTGTCTTTGAAGCTGTCTTATCTTCCCCAGCATGGCTGATGGGAGGAAGGCAGGCGTGGAAGTGCGTGGCGATGGCGGTCCACAGGGAGGGTGTGTGGGACTAGTCAGCAGAGGTGGATTTAGCAGGCTTTCAGTCAGAGCTGAGCTGCAGGTATGGAGGTATGGATTGTAAATATTGGAAAAAGCCTCAACTGGGGTCAATATTGTTTCTCCAATGGAAACTCATACTGAAAAGGCTTATTTGGACATTCAATACCAGCAACCTGGCACAAAGTAAAGTGAAGGTTCAGTACTGCGGGCCAACTTAACACTTTTCTTGGACCATTGAGCAAGTGCACCGACATTTGGATTTTGATAACATACACCAGTGTTTTTCAACCTTTTTTGAGCCAAGGCACATTTTTTTCGTTGAAAAAATGCGGAGGCACACCACCAGCAGAAATCATTCAAAACTAAACTCAGTCAACAGTAAAAAGTGGTTGTCGCAATTGTTGGATATGACTTTAATGCATCACTATAGCTCTTGAGCGATATTTCCCGCATCTACTTTGTTTTAGCAATCAAGAATATTTCAGTTGTTTTTATCCTTCTTCACGGGGACATTGTTGATTGTCATGTCATGTTCGGATGTACTTTGTCTTGGCTCCACAGTAAGTCTTTGCTGTCGTCCAGCATTCTGTTTTTGTTTACTTTGTAGCCAGTTCGGTTTTAGTCTGGTTCTGCATAGCCTTCCCTAAGTTTCAATGCCTTTTCTTAGCGGCACTCACCTTTTGAGTCTTGAATCTTGAATCTTTTGTTTATTATTGGTTTAAGCATTAGACACCTTTTTACCTGCACCCTGCCTCCCGCCGGTTTGCAAAAAACATTTTTAACCCAAATAGGTGAAATTAGATAATCTCCCACGGCACACCAGACTGTTTCTCACGGCACACTAGTGTTCCCCGGCACAGTGGTTGAAAAACACTGACATACACTATATTGCCAAAAGTACCTGCCTTCACTCACATATGAAGTAGAAGTGCCATCCCATTCCTGACCCATAGCCTTTAACCCTGGTGACTTTCACTCAATTGTCATGTTTTTTGCCAGACAAATCAGTTTATCCACATTGTCTGCAGAAAGAGCAGACCTGCTTGCGGTTAAAATGTCTCCAGCTGTGGAAAATACCCTTTGGCTGGGCACAGAGCTAGCAGGTGTGGCGAGGTAGTGCCTGGCTAACTTGGCAGTAAGAGGATATATGAGCTCATTGTTCTTCCACCATTGAAGTGGGTCAAAATCTAGTTTTTAATGCAATATACACTGCAAAAAGTCAGTGTTCAAAAACAAGAAAAAAAAAAAATTGGATTATTTTATTTGAACTAAGCAAAATTATCTGCCAATAGAAGAAGAAAATTCGGCTTGTCAAGATTTTCCAAAACACGTAAAATTAGCTAACCTCAATGAACCCAACAATAGCTTAAAATAAGTATATTCTCACTAATAACAAGTGCACTTTTCTTGGTAGAAAAAAAACCGAGACCTTTTTGCTCAATATGTTGAAAAATATTCTAAATGCTAGTGCCATTATCTTGACATAATGATATGCACTCGGCATTACATTTCTTGAAACCAGCAAACTTATACTAAAAACTAATTTATTGTTCTTAATGGAAAGGCAACAAGGCAAGCGCTTGTTACTCTCGGGGTCTCCTAGCCGCTCAGGCAAGTCATATTGTCTAAAAATGCATTTTTCCATGGATAACATGACATCATCGCGCCAAGTGCGTGCTCTTTCAGTCAATTAGTGCGCATATATACAGCCCGGCCCCCGGCCAAATTTTTTTGTATTGTTATTTTGAAAAATGTACCTGAATGTGCATGAACTATTTCGGTTCAAAATTGTTAGAAATGTTAAATGTTTAAATATTAACTGTCAGTTTACTGTACTGTGCCAACTGTACTACTATATGAGTACGTGTTGTCTATTGTTTCATTGAAATTAAAACAGCAAAGTCCATTTGGCTGTCATCTGTTTTAATTATGAGACACGATTGTGTCAAAGTCATGATTACTTACTTTAAAAAAAGTAGTTGTATACTTGTGAGTGTTGATGACACAGCTTTGCAACAGTTGATATTCTAGTTTCAAGCATGTTTTACTCAATATAGGTCATAACATCTCAGCAACAAGCTGTAATATCTTACTGACATCATTTAGGACCAAAATCCTTAAAACAAGTAAAACACTCTAACCTGAAATCTGCTTAGTGAGAAGAATTATCTTATCAGAGAGAAAATAAGCAAATATCACCCTTGAGATATTGAATACAACTCAGATTTCAGTTTTTGCAGTGTGGTCTTAAATCTGCTGCTATAAAAACATTTGTTATTGCTTTAGCCCTGCCTGACTCGCCGAGGAGAGGCTGCTTGAATGCGGTGTTTGCGCGACGCTCGTCTTTCTCTTCGTTGAAGCAATGTTATCCATTGTTGTATCGCACCGCGAAGCCGAAGTGTTCCCAAATGGGAGATCTAAACGAGGCAGGAGGGTCTTCCAGCTCTGGGGCCGTACTTATCAAGCTTCTTAGAGTGCCATTTTACACTTAAGTCCTGAGAATTTGCGAAATTTAGTCCTACTCTCAAACTTAAGAATAAAAGCTTTTTATCAACGTTCTTAAGTCTAAGAATCACTCCTACTCTCCACGATATTTAAGAGACCTTCAGAGGTGTCTTAAGTGGTTAGGAGTTGCCAGCAGGGGATGGCACTGAGGTGAAAGAGACGTGCGCGAACGTTCAGGGAACGGAACAATGTTTTGTTTTTTTTGATGACGAGCAGCTGATCAAACGGTATCGTTTAGACAGAGCGGATATTATTTTTGTCACAGATTTAATACTTTTCGATTCCTTGTTGATTTCTGCATGTGTCTGCAGTGGGCTAGTATATATAGAGCCACCCACACCAGTTTCAAATTAGTTGCCTAATTAATGAATTGGAAAGAAAATGTTATGACAGTAGCGTATGTGTGTGGCCGTGAGGTGAGTGACGTCAGTGAGTGTGTGGGCGAGAGAAGAGAGGGAGCGGTAGCGTGAGTGCCGGCGGGGACTAGTTTGTTTTGTATTATTTTGTAGTTTATTGTCAAAATATACACTCCCATTGTCCACTTAAATATTTCCAAGATATTTCTTTATTCTTAGACAACGGATTCCCTTCCGTGATTGGTCATTTCTACGGACACAGAAATGACGTCACCTAAAATTCCGTTTACGGCACATAGTAATGTCGTAATTCAGCTCTGAGTGTGACACTTAAGATTCAGTCCTACACTTGGCTGAAAGTGTGAGTAAGACGCTTGGTAACTAACTTTTAAGTGTAGCTTTCAGCGAAGAATTTATTTACTCTCAAGTCAACTCTTAGCAGACTTCTTAGGAGTAATTCTAAGAAGCTTGATAAGTACGGCCCCTGGCTTTTTGCATGTTGTAGTAGCCCGGTCGTTGCTAGCATGTGCCGTGTGTTGTGCCTCGGTGTGCATTGTTTACACAACGTGCGGTGCCCTACTTAATATGTCCGTGTGGAAACTCGTTCGGTGCACCTCCGTTCCGAACCGAACCCCCCGTACCGAAAGGGTTCAATACAAATCCACGTACCGTTACACCCTTACAGAACAGTGACTACAGTAAATACCGGATGCAGCTTTAAGTATGTTTAGTGCAGTTTTACTACAAAACAAACGACAACCACAGTAATAATCATGTTGTTCTTAAAGTAGCGGTGACAGCAGAGCAGGTGCACATAATGCTTGGGCCTATGTCGTCTTAATTAATATTATTACTTGTATTGTTGTGCCTCATCCCACACATTCTTTGTCTTCTATTATTCTCCACTATTTGGTATTGTGTTCTGACTTATCTGTGGTCAGTCTCTTGTTCTGCGTATGTCTTTCCCCCCCCTTCCCCGTTCCCTTTCCTTTCTTCCGGGAATGCATACGAAAACGAAGCCTGCTTTATTTTTTCCTTGAGGACGCTGAATATTTCAGTTTTGTAGTTTTTTTTTATGTGCTCTCTCTTTTTCTTTCTCTCTCTCGCTCTTTCTTTATTTCTTTCTTCTCTTTGTCTTTCTCTTGCTTTTTTGTTTTTTTTTATTATCCCGGGCCGCTTTGATGTGTCTGTGGATTCGTTATCATTCCATTTGGATGAGTTCACAGGCGCACACACACACACACACACACACACACACACACGCTTATGACTAGAAAACCAAAGGCATCCATATTAAGAATGCTTTCTGGTGTGATTGTTGTCAGTTGGTCTCATGCAATGCTCCTCCCACACGCCTTCTAGAGCTCTTCTTTCTAACCAACAGCTATAAAAAAAAAAAAATGGTGTTCTCTGATAACAACGAGGCAGTAGATGGCAATGAAAGGCTAACACAATAATGATGTATTTGTTTGCTAACGGCCTAAAACTCCTGGTACCTGTAATCCAAGGTGCATTTCCTCCAAGCACTGTTTGCCACAATATGGTTCGCATAAAGTACAGACCGTAGGATGGAGTGGACTTTATTTATGATGTGGTTGCAGTGGAGATTCACAGAAAATAAAACACATGAAAACAAGAGAGAAGCATTAAAGAGCACAAAGGAGAATATTAAAAAGAACACAGAGATGCTACAAGCAGCTGTCACTTAAAGGCCTACTGAAAGCCACTACTAGCGACCACGCAGTCTGATAGTTTATATATCAATGATGAAATCTTAACATTGCAACACATGCCAATACGGCCGGGTTAACTTATAAAGTGACATTTAAAATTTCCCGGGAAATATCCGTCTGAAACGTCGCGGTATGATGACGTATGCGCGTGACGAAGTCAGAGTAACGGAAGTTATGGTACCCCGTAGAATCCTATGCAAAAAGCTCTGTTTTAATTTCATAATTCCACAGTATTCTGGACATCTTTTGCAATTTGTTTAATGAACAATGAAGACTGCAAAGAAGAAAGTTGTAGGTGGGATCGGTGTATTAGCGGCGGACTACAGCAACACAACCAGGAGGACTTTGAGATGGATAGCAGACGCGCTAGCCGCCGACCTCACCTTGACTTCCTCCGTCTCCGGGCCGCCGACCGCATCTATGATCGTCGCTCCGTCGATCGCTGGAACGCAGGTGAGCACGGGTGTTGATGAGCAGATGAGGGCTGGCTGTAGGTGGATAGCTAATGTTTTTAGCATAGCTCTGTGAGGTCCCGTTGCTAAGTTAGCTTCAATGGCGTCGTTAGCAACAGCATTGTTAAGCTTCGCCAGGCTGGAAAGCATTAACCGTGTATTTACATGTCCATGGTTTAATAGTATTGTTGATCTTCTGTCTATCCTTCCAGTCAGGGGTTTATTTCTTTTGTTTCTATCTGCATTTAAAGGCCTACTGAAATGAATTTTTTTTAATTTAAACGGGAATAGCAGATCCATTCTGTGTCATACTTGATCATTTCGCGATATTGCCATATTTTTGTTGAAAGGATTTAGTAGAGAAAATCGACGATAAAGTTCGCAACTTTTGGTCGCTGATAAAAAAAAGCCTTGCCTGTAGCGGAAGTAGCGTGACGTCACAGGAGCTAGTATTCCTCACAATTCCCCATTGTTTACAATAGAGCGAGAGAGATTTGGACCGAGAAAGCGACGATTACCCCATTAATTTGAGCGAGGATGAAAGATTCGTGGATGAGGAACGTTACAGTGAAGGACTTGAGAGGCAATGCAGGACGTATCTTTTTTCGCTCTGACCGTAACTTAGGTACAAGCTGGCTCATTGGATTCCACACTCTCTCCTTTTTCTATTGTGGATCACAGATTTGTATTTTAAACCACCTGGGATACTATATCCTCTTGAAAATGAGAGTCGAGAACGCGAAATGGACATTCACAGTGACTGAACATGTAAATACACGGTTAATATTTTTCAGCTTGGCGAAGCTAAAAAAATAGAAGCTAACCTAGCAACGTAGCCAACGTGATAGCATCAGTCTCAAATGCAGATAGAAACTAAATTTAAAAAAACCCTGACTGGAAGGATAGACAGAAGATCAACAATACTATTAAACCATGAACATGTAAATACACGGTTAATATTTTTCAGCTTGGCGAAGCTAAAACAATAGAAGCTAACTTAGATGCGGCGGCGGGCGTTGTACGCTTTTGACGACACCCCGGCCGCCATCAGAGTCGGCAAGAAACATATATTTCCCCAAAGTTACGTACGTGACATGCACATATCGACACGCACGTACGGGCAAGCGATCAAATGTTTGGAAGCCAAAGCTGTACTCACCGTAGTGCGTCTGCTATCCTGCTCAAAACACAACACAACCTCCTGGTGTTGGTGTTGCTACAGCCAGACGCTAATACACCGATCGCACCTACAACTTTCTTCTTTGCAGTCTCCATTGTTCATTAAACAAATTGCAAAAGATTCACCAACACAGATGTCCAGAATACTGTGGAATTTTGTCGAAGAAAACAGAGGTATTTGTATTGGGTCCAAACACTTCCCTTGACCTTGTGACGTCACGCGCATACGTCATCATACCGCGACGTTTTCAAGCGGAAGTTTCCTGGGAATTTTAAAATGTCACTTTATAAGTTAACCCGGCCGTATTGGCATGTGTTGCAATGTTAAGATTTCATCATTGATATATAAACTATCAGACTGCGTGGTCGCTAGTAGTGGCTTTCAGTAGGCCTTTAAGCCCCATGTGCTATCTCGTTAGCTCCGTAGCTAAAGAGCTTCGCCGATGTATTGTCGTGGAGATAAAAGTCACTGTGAATGTCCATTTCGCGTTCTCGACTCTCATTTTCAAGAGGATATAGTATCCCAGGTGGTTTAAAATACAAATCCGTGATCCACAATAGAAAAAGGAGAAAGTGTGGAATCCAATGAGCCAGCTTGTACCTAAGTTACGGTCAGAGCGAAAAAAGATACGTCCTGCACTGCACTCTAGTCCTTAACTCTCACGTTCCTCATCCACGAATCTTTCATCCTCGCTCAAATTAATGGGGTAATCGTCGCTTTCTCGGTCCGAATCGCTCTCGCTGCTGGTGTAAACAATGGGGAAATGTGAGGAGCCTTTCAACCTGTGACGTCACGCTACTTCAGGCAAGGCTTTTTTTTATCAGCGACCAAAAGTTGCGAACTTTATCGTCGTTGTTCTCTACTAAATCCTTTCAGCAAAAATATGGCAATATCGCGAAATGATCAAGTATGACACATAGAATGGATCTGCTATCCCCGTTTAAATAAAAACATTTCATTTCAGTAGGCCTTTAACTGTCAATTTGTACATATTTTTCAGACGTGCTAAATAAAATGCAAAATATCGATCGCAAAACGGTGACGAGTGTTGATAAATCACATTGCGTTTGCTGTATAATATACTTGCATCTTCTCCTCCCGGTAATATTTCCGTTTTGCCAATCTTCTTCGTATTAATGAAGACAAAGACGCTGAATGGATTGCATGCTTTACGTGAAATAAAGCTACATTGAATAAACATTTGCATTTAAACCGATATCGTGTACTTCATATTGCGGTACGCGCTAAAAATAATCACTGAATGTGGCGCATTTCAGCTTGTTGTGTTGTTGAAGAAGTCACACAAAGTGCAATGCTCTTTTTAACTTGTATTGCCAATTTCTTCTGCTAACAGCAAGTTCAATTCTGACACATATTCTTTCTAGTGCACGCAGTAAAAAGTCGTTGTCGCAATTGTTGGATATGACTTTAAAGCATAACCAAGCATGCATCACTATAGCTCTTGTCTCAAAGTAGGTGTACTGTCACCACCTGTCACATCACACCCTGACTTATTTTGAGTTTTTTGCTGTTTCCTGTGTGTAGTGTTTTACTTCTTGTCTTGCGCTCCTATTTTGGTGGCTTTTTCTCTTTTTTTGGTATTTTCCTGTAGCAGTTTCATGTCTTCCTTTGAGCGATATTTCCCGCATCTACTTAGTTTTAGCAATGAAGAATATTTCGGTTATTTTCATCCTTTGTGGGGACATTGTTGATTGTCATGTCATGTTCGGATGTACATTCGGATGCTGTCTTTGCTCCACAGTAAGTCTTTGCTGTTGTCCAGCATTCTGTTTTTGTTTACTTTGTAGCCAGTTTGGTTCTGCAAAGCCTTCCTTAAGCTTCAATGCCTTTTCTTAGGGGCACTCACCTTTTGTTTATGTTTGGTTTAAGCCAGGGGTGTCCAAACTTTTTCCACTGAGGGCCGCAAACGAAAAAATTAAGGCGTGTGGGGGCCATTTTGATATTTTTCATTTTCAAACCATAACAAAATATATGGATTTTTTAAATGTATTTTACCTTTAGGGGTCCTGGGGACCATAAAGGGTCTCAGTTATTAAAATGTTACAAATAATGGTCATTGGTTTATATTGTATATATGTTATAGACATAATATAATATATCTGTATATAAATTATTCTGTACACATTATGTATATATTCGTATATATGTTAGATTTTTTTATAGCTTTTTTAGTGTATTTATACCTGCATTGTCCTTTCCATCCTTACACTTTCCATCATTGTAACTGAGCTACTGTGTTGAACAATTTCCCTTGTGGATCTTTAAAGTTTGTCTAAGTCTAATGTCTAAGTCTAAAAAATTGTATTATTATTTTTTAATTAACGCTTACAGTAAATCTCTATATCAACTTAGAAAAAAAAGGTTTTATGGCTTTTCTGTCAAAAACAACTTTGTTGTTTTATAGTACAACTGAAATATGCAGTATTTAGTAATTAGAGCCCTAAAATATCAATAATGCAGGACACCATTGATTTTAATTGAACCAAGCTATATTTTTAACAAAGACAAATCATTATTTCTTCTAGATTTTCCAGAACAAAAATTTTAAAAGAAATTCAAAAGACTTTGAAATAAGATTTAAATTTGATTCTACAGATTTTCTAGATTTGCCAGAATAATTTTTTTGAATTTTAATCATAATAAGTTTGAAGAAATATTTCACAAATATTCT
This sequence comes from Entelurus aequoreus, assembly GCF_033978785.1. Classification (NCBI taxonomy): domain Eukaryota; kingdom Metazoa; phylum Chordata; class Actinopteri; order Syngnathiformes; family Syngnathidae; genus Entelurus; species Entelurus aequoreus. Next base: position 1,302,834 of record NC_084755.1, read on the forward strand.
TCGTCGAAAAAACAGAAGCTAAAATGTAGAATTAAATTAAAATGTATTTATTATTCTTTACAATAGAAAAAATAAATGTCCTTGAACATTGATTTAAATTGTCAGGAAATAAGCGGAAGGAATTTAAAAGGTAAAAAGGTATATGTGTTTAAAAATCCTAAAATTATTTTTAAAGTTGTATTTTTTCTCTAAAATTCTTTTTGAAAGTTATAAGAAGCAATTATAAAAAAAATAATGAATTTATTTAAACAAGTGAAGACCAAGTCTTTAAAATATTTTCTTGGATTTGCAAATTCTATTTGAGTTTTTTCTCTCTTAGAATTAAAAATGTCGAGCACAGCGAGACCAGCTTGCTAGTAAATAAATAAAATTTAAAAAATAGAGGCAGCTCACTGGTAAGTGCTGCTATTTGAGCTATTTTTAGGACAGGCCAGCGGGCTACTCATCTGGGGCCGTACTTATCAAGCTTCTCAGAGTGCCATTTTACACTTAAGTCCTGAGAATTTGCGAAATTTGGTCCTACTCTCAAACTTAAGAATAAAAGCTTTTTATCAACGGTCTTAAGTCTAAGAATCACTCCTACTCTCCACGATATTTAAGAGACCTTCAGAGGTGTCTTAAGTGGTTAGGAGTTGCCAGCAGGGGATGGCACTGAGGCCAGAGAGACGTGCGCGAACGTTCAGGGAACGAAACAATGTTTTGTTTTTTTGATGACGAGCAGCTGATCAAACGGTATCGTTTAGACAGAGCGGATATTATTTTTGTCACAGATTTAATACTTTTCGATTCCTTGTTGATTTCTGCATGTGTCTGCAGTGGGCTAGTATATATAGAGCCACCCACACCAGTTTCAAATTAGTTGCCTAATTAATGAATTGGAAAGAAAATGTTATGACAGTAGCGTATGTGTGTGGCCGTGAGGTGAGTGACGTCAGTGAGTGTGTGGGCGAGAGAAGAGAGGGAGCGGTAGCGTGAGTGCCGGCGGGGACTAGTTTGTTTTGTATTATTTTGTAGTTTATTGTCAAAATATACACTCCCATTGTCCACTTAAATATTTCCAAGATATTTCTTTATTCTTAGACAACGGATTCCCTTCCGTGATTGGTCATTTCTATGGACACAGAAATGACGTCACCTAAAATTGCGTTTACGGCACATAGTAATGTCGTAATTCAGCTCTGAGTGTGACACTTAAGATTCAGTCCTACACTTCGCTGAAAGTGTGAGTAAGACGCTTGATAACTAACTTTTAAGTGCAGCTTTCAGCGAAGAATTTATTTACTCCTAAGTCAACTCTTAGCAGACTTCTTAGGAGTCATTCTAAGAAGCTTGATAAGTACGGCCCCTGGTCCTCACGGGCTACCTGGTGCCCGCGGGCACCGCGTTGGTGACCCCTGTACTACGGTAATTACACATCAAAACCCTGCGGCTTATAGTCGGCTGCGGCTTATATATGGAGCGATCTGTATTTTCCCCTAAATTTAGCTGGTGCGGCTTATAGTCCGGAAATGACGGTAACCCAAATAGGTGAAATGAGACAATCTCCCACGGCACACCAGACTGTATCTCACCCAGTGGTTGAAAAACACTCCTCTGGAGGATAGTGCATGTCTCTCTGTAGCTACAGCAAGCACCCTTTGCTTAGAATATGCCGGAATCCTTGCACCCTCTTCCTGTTTGCCATGCAGGCAGACAACTAAAAGAGCCTTCACCCTTCCGAGAGGTTGCCCATTGCTGTCCACTCCCTCTCTGTTTACCCTTTCAAACAGCCGTTTAGAATGTAAGGATGAGAGGACTTCCTGTTCAGGGAAAGCACATCTTTAATTTGATCCTCCTCTCCTTCCACTTCTCTGACCAGGGATCCACTTAAAGCCAAAAGGCCGCCCTGGCGCTGGCACTCCTTGGTCTTCCTCTGGCTGCCAGGCCTCCCCCGAGTCCTTTTCTCTGTCCTCTCATCTCGCCCTCATTGCTCTGTTATTGACGGTGACACGCAGTCTACCACCCCTGTGACCACACACACAACACAGACGGTTACTTTTCCCAGGAATGGCTGTCGGTTTTATGCGGTCACGGAGCGTGCGGCTTTTGGAGTATAATATGTTTCAGCGTGTCGCATTTTTGAAGTTGGCTGCAGGGAGTTTCCCCCTCTGTATCCTCAGAAAGGTAAAAGCTCGGCAGCCGGCTTAAGTCCTTCAATGAGTTGTCAGTCACGCCGAGTTTGGGGCGGTTCTTCCAAAACAAGAGACCGTTCACACTAGTTTGAGTTTATTTCGAACATGCATGCATACAACATGATACATCACACATGCGTGCATACAACATGATACATCACACATGCGTGCATACAACATGATACATCACACATGCGTGCATACAACATGATACATCACACATGCGTGCATACAACATGATACATCACACATGCGTGCATACAACATGATACATCACACATGCGTGCATACAACATGATACATCACACATGCGTGCATACAACATGATGCATCACACATGCATGCATACAACATGATGCATCACACATGCATGCATACAACATGATACATCACACATGCATGCATACAACATGATGCATCACACATGCATGCATGCAACATGATACATCACACATGCATGCATACAACACGATACATCACACATGCATGCATACAACATGATACATCACACATGCATGCATACAACATGATACATCACACATGCATGCATACAACATGATACATCACACATGCATGCATACAACATGATGCATCACACATGCATGCATGCAACATGATACATCACACATGCATGCATACAACATGATGCATCACACATGCATGCATGCAACATGATACATCACACATGCATGCATACAACACGATACATCACACATGCATGCATACAACATGATACATCACACATGCATGCATACAACATGATACATCACACATGCATGCATGCAACACGATACATCACACATGCATGCATGCAACACGATACATCACACATGCATGCATGCAACATGATACATCACACATGCATGCATGCAACATGATACATCACACATGCATGCATGCAACATGATACATCACACATGCATGCATGCAACATGATACATCACACATGCTTGCATACAACATGATACATCACACATGCATGCATACAACATGATGCATCACACATGCATGCATGTAACATGATACATCACACATGCATGCATGCAACATGATACATCACACATGCATGCATACAACATGATGCATCACACATGCATGAATACAGCATGATACATCACACATACATGCATACAACATGATACATCACACATGCATGCATGCAACATGATACATCACACATGCATGCATACAACATGATGCATCACACATGCATGAATACAGCATGATACATCACACATGCATGCATACAACATGATACATCACACATGCTTGCATGCAACATGATACATCACACATGCGTGCATACAACATGATACATCACACATGCATGCATACAACATGATACATCACACATGCATGCATACAACATGATACATCACACATGCATGCATGCAACATGATACATCACACATGCATGCATACAACATGATACATCACACATGCATGCAATCAACATGATGCATCACACATGCATGCATACAACATGATACATCACACATGCATGCAATCAACATGATACATCACACATGCATGCATGCATGCAACATGATACATCACACATGCATGCATACAACATGATACATCACACATGCGTGCATGCAACATGATACATCACACATGCATGCATACAACATGATACATCACACATGCATGCATACAACATGATACATCACACATGCATGCATGCAACATGATACATCACACATGCATGCATACAACATGATACATCACACATGCGTGCATACAACGTGATACATCACACATGCATGCATGCAACATGATACATCACACATGCATGCATGCAACATGATACATCACACATGCATGCATACAACATGATACATCACACATGCATGCATCATACAACATGGTACATCACACATGCATGCTTACAACATGATACATCACACATACAACATGATACATCACACATACAACATGATACATCACACATACAACATGATACATCACACATGCATGCATACAACATGATACATCACACATGCATGCATACAACATGATACATCACACATGCATGCATACAACATGATACATCACACATGCATGCATACAACATGATACATCACACATGCATGCATACAACATGATACATCACACATGCGTGCATGTAACATGATACATCACACATGCATGCATACAACATGATACATCACACATGCGTGCATGCAACATGATACATCACACATGCATGCATGCAACATGATACATCACACATGCGTGCATGCAACATGATACATCACACATGCATGCATGCAACATGATACGTCACACATGCATGCATACAACATGATGCATCACACATGCATGCATACAACATGATACATCACACATGCATGCATACAACATGATACATCACACATGCATGCATGCAACATGATACATCACACATGCATGCATACAACATGGTACATCACACATGCATGCATACAACATGATACATCACAACTTCCAGTTCCTCTATTCAACATGTTCGAAAAGGAGTAGGAAGAAGCAGAGTTTATTTAATCCGACCCCTTTTCCTTTACATAGCAGTTTTTAAAACTTTTGTTCACTTCCTGTTCTCAATTTATTCACAACATACTCCATAAGTAATCACAATACACATAAATAAATAAATTAATAATTGGTGAAGTAAGTTACATTTCATATGGTGAGATGAGTAAGATTATTTTGAAAATGAACGGATGAAATAAATTCAGAACCGACCTCGGATAAGCGGTAGAAAAAATGGATGGATGGATGGAAGTTATTTCTTTTAAATTGAAGTAATAAATAGTGACACTCCTGTAAAAGTACAGTTTCAATGTTATGTGCATTTATAAGAGGAAATAATGAAGGTCGTTAGAAAATCCTTGTTTATTTCAACTAGTTTCCTTAAAAGTCGCATTGAGGCTGAAGTGTGTTTTATACGATAAACCCGAAGGGAATAAGCGGTAGAAAATGGATGGACGGATGTTTATCATGGTTCTTCTTCTTTGTACTTTGTAAACACTTTAAGTTTGAAGAGTTTCTTGAAGTGGATCATATTAGTACATTATTTGATTGCTTTACTTAATCCATTCCATCATTTAATTCCACATACTGATATACTGAATATAAGTTACAGTCAGAGCCGTATATATATATATATATATATATATATATATATATATATATATATATATATATATATATATATATTACACACACACACACTACCATTCAAAAGTTTGGGGTCACATTGAAATGTCCTTATTTTTGAAGGAAAAGCACTGTACTTTTCAATGAAGATAACTTTAAACTAGTCTTAACTTTAAAGAAATACACTCTATACATTGCTAATGTGGTAAATGACTATTCTAGCTGCAAATGTCTGCTTTTTGGTGCAATATCTACATAGGTGTATAGAGGCCCATTTCCAGCAACTATCACTCCAGTGTTCTAATGGTACAATGTGTTTGCTCATTGGCTCAGAAGGCTAATTGATGATTAGAAAACCCTTGTGCAATCATGTTCACACATCTGAAAACACTTTAGCTCGTTACAGAAGCTACAAAACTGACCTTCCTTTGAGCAGATTGAGTTTCTGGAGCGTCACATTTGTGGGGTCCGTTGAACGCTCAAAATGGCCAGAAAAAGAGAACTTTCATCTGAAACTCGACAGTCTATTCTTGTTCTTAGAAATGAAGGCTATTCCAGAAAATTGTTTGGGTGACCCCAAACTTTTGAACGGTAGTCTACTTATTTTAAAGGTATTTTTGGGTTCATTGAGGTTAGCTAATTTTACTTGTTTTGGAAAGTCTTGACAAGTCAAATTTTCTTGTTCTATTGGCAGATAATTTTCCTTAGTTCAAGTAAAATACCCCCAATTTTTGTATATTTTTTCTTGTTTTTGAACACTCACTTTTTGCAGTGGGAAACGCACGGCCCGCCACTGTAACAAAGTAAACCAAAATGCAGTCTGCTGGGTTGGATATCCAGATTATTTGCTTTACACTGCTATATTTACCATCTTAGATTTCTAAAATAAACTTTTTGGAGAACAGAATAGAGGGGCAGCCTTTCCAATGCATTTCCTCTATTATTCTCATTTATGCTCGCTTTTGGTTGCCATTTTAATTATTTATTGCTTGTTGCGTAGCATTGACATTGGAGCTCCATGGAATCAAACCGCACCAGAGTTCACTTCCAAGCAAGGAAGACCATCCCTCAGTCTGCATGTTTGGATGATGGCTTTCACAATAGACTAGAGCAGGGGTCACCAACGCGGTGCCCGTGGGCACCAGGTAGCCCGTAAGGACCAGATGAGTAGCCCGCTGGCCTGTTCTAAAAATAGCTCAAATAGCAGCACTTACCAGTGAGCTGCCTCTATTTTTCAAATTTTATTTATTTACTAGCAAGCTGGTCTCGCTTTGCCCGACATTTTTAATTCTAAGAGAGACAAAACTCAAATAAAATTTGAAAATCCAAGAAAATATTTTAAAGACTTGGTCTTCACTTGTTTAAATAAATTCATTTATTTTTTTACTTTGCTTCTTATAACTTTCAGAAAAACAATTTTAGAGAAAAAATACAACCTTAAAAATGATTTTAGGATTTTTAAACACATATACCTTTTTACCTTTTAAATTCCTTCCTCTTCTTTACTGACCATTTGAAATCAATGTTCAAGTATTTTTTTTTTTTTTATTGTAAAGAATAATAAATACATTTTAATTTAATTCTTCATTTTAACTTCTGTTTTTTCGACGAAGAATATTTGTGAAATATTTCTTCAAATTTATTATGATTAAAATTCAAAAGAATTATTCTGGAAAATCTAGAAAATCTGTAGAATCAAATTTAAATCTTATTTCAAAGTCTTTTGAATTTCTTTTAAAATTTTTGTTCTGGAAAATCTAGAAGAAATAATGATTTGTCTTTGTTAGAAATATAGCTTGGTCCAATTTGTTATATATTCTAACAAAGTGCAGATTGGATTTTAACCTATTTAAAACATGTCATCAAAATTCTAAAATTAATCTTAATCAGGAAAAATTACTAATGATGTTCCATAAATTATTTTTTAAATTTTTTCAAAAAGATTCGAATTAGCTAGTTTTTCTGTTCTTTTTTTTGGTTGAATTTTGAATTTTAAAGAGTCGAAATTGAAGATAAACTATGTTTCAAAATTTAATTGTCATTTTTTTTGTGTTTTCTCCTCTTTTAAACCGTTCAATTAAGTGTAAATCTCATTCATTATTAATAATAACATAGAGTTAAAGGTAAATTGAGCAAATTGGCTATTTCTGGCAATTTATTTAAGTGTGTATCAAACTGGTAGCCCTTCGCATTAATCACTACCCAAGAAGTAGCTCTTGGTTGCAAAAAGGTCGGTGACCCCTGCACTAGAGTGTGGTGTGTGTGGACATACCCTAAAGAGCGCTCATGCAACGCACACTCAATTCATCGCCGCGCTTTCTTCGAAGATTTCCTCTTCTCCCGGGTGTAATCTCTCTGCATATCCTTTTGTGTCCTTATAAGCCTGCTAGGCGGCCATGCATTGATTAATAATTACAGAGTACACAAAATTGGGAGCGGGAAGAAGAAGAAGAAGAAAAAAAAAATCTTCGTCGTTTGATGTTCAACATAAGAGAGACCAAAATTACAAAGAGAGACAACTCTATAAAGACGTGAGAACGCTCACATATTCTGTTTTAAATCCTCTGCCCCCATTTTTTTTGTTCCTTTATGTTCGCCTTCCTTTATGAACATCACGCACAAAAACACACACACACTTGATAGTTCTTTAAATACACATTAATGTGTTTAAGCGTATGGGAGAGCTCACTCGCCCTCTTTTTTTCTAATTGGTTTGAAGTCTCTTCCCGCTAGCCCAAAAAAGTTAATTCTTACTGCTGCTTGTCCGTCTATGGGGAATAATTACTTTTATTACTTTTACAGTATTTATTTAGAAAAGCATGTGTTAAAAAGTGTACATACACTTGTAAAGAACATCATGTCATGGCTGTCTTGAGTGATTGGAGCACATACTTGTTGGTCACAAAAAACATTCATGAAGTTTGCTTCTTTTATGAATTTATTATGGGTCTACTGAAAATGTGAGGGTCAAAAGTATACATACAGCAATGTTCATATTTGCTTACATGTCCCTTGGCAAGTTTACCTGCAATAAGGCGCTTTTGGTAGCCATCCACAAGCTTCTGCTGGAATTTTTGACCACAAAATTGGTGCAGTTCAGCTAAATGTGTTGGTTTGTTGACATGGACTTGTTTCTTCAGCATTGTCCACACCTTTAAGTCAGGACTTTGGGAAGGCCATTCTAAAACGTTCATTCTAGCCTGATTTAGCCATTCCTTTACCACTTTTGAGGTGTGTTTGGGGTCATTGTCCTGTTGGAACACCCAACTGCGCCCAAGACCCAACCTCCGGGCTGATGATTTTAGCTTGTCCTGAAGAATTTGGAGGTAATCCTCCTTTTTCATTGTCCCATTTACTCTCTGTAAAGCAGTGGTCCCCAACCTTTTTGTAGCTGCGGACCGGTCAACGCTTGAAAATTTGTCCTACGGACCGGTGTGGGGGGGTGTATTTAAATTTTTTTTTTTTTTTTTTTTTTTATTTATTTATTTTTTTTTTTTAACATAAATAAATACAATCATGTGTGCTTACGGACTGTATCCCTGCAGGCTGTATTGATCTATATTGATATAGAATGTATATATTGTGTTTTTTATGTTGATTTCATAAAAAAAAAAAAAAAATTAAAACATTTTTTTTTTTTTTTTTTTTTTTAAATTCTTGTGCGGCCCGGTACCAATCGGGTACCGGGCCGCGGCCCGGTGGTTGGGGACCACTGCTGTAAAGCACCAGTTCCATTGGCAGCAAAACAGGCCCAGAGCATAATACTACCACCACCATGCTTGACGGTAAGCATGGTGTTCCTGGCAGGCCTGGCCCTAACCAATCTGGCGCCCTAGGCAAGATTTTAGGTGGCGCCCCCCCCCACATCAGCAGTGAAGTGTATACACTCACAAGACACAGAATAGCTTTGTCTTTGACCTTTTACTTGAAGAAAGCAAATTCAATGATAAATGATAAATGGGTTATACTTGTATAGCGCTTTTCTACCTTCAAGGTACTCAAAGCGCTTTGACAGTATTTCCACATTTACCCATTCACACACACATTCACACACTGATGGCGGGAGCTGCCATGCAAGGCGCTAACCAGCAGCCATCAGAGGCAAAGGGTGAAGTGTCTTGCCCAAGGACACAACGGACGTGAATTAACATATATGAGAATGTTATGTTATGATTATCTTTAACCGAATCACAGCAGTGCTCAAATTAAAAAACAGCATTCCCTCTCATGTGATATTGCTTAATTACCATTAATGATGTGCACTTTAACAACTAGGCTTACAACTATACCTAATATATAAAGGGGTGGAAAAGTGACTATTACCTGCAGGGCAAACATTAGCTAACCAGAAGGCAATAACAATGTAAACAAAAAACACCTGCTTAAAAGATCTAATACAAATGTCCCTGAGGAATGTAAGGTGGGAGTACTGTAATTACCTAACGTTACATTATTATGTTCCATAACAATTTAGCCCCCTCCACGATATTAACCCGACGTTAAACCAGAACTAGCTATTTATTGATTAGCAATTGCCGAATCATGTAACATTAGCTTAATGCTAAAAAGCCAGGTTACTATCACATTCTGTAACAGACAAATAATTTCATGTAGGCTAACGTTACCTACCTGCTACCTCTGTCTTTTTCTCGTTTCTCCTCTTCTTTTCTCTTTTTTCTTCCCTGGGCACCTGACAGTTTTGGCCGTTTTGACATCTTGTGTTGATTTTTTGATGTGGTAAGAGTCATGATACGGGAAGGGAGGGGGCGCACCGTGCCGGGGGATGGGGGGGCGTAATGTTGTAACAAATAATATTTCTATTAAATAGGCTTTACTTTGCATTTTACTTAACGCGGGATTATTTTTTGTATTTAGAAATAATAGTACCAACTTTTTTTTTTTTTTCCCCCTCCAACATTTGTGGCACTGGCGTGGCGCCCCCTGATGGACGGCACCCTTAGCATTCGCCTATACGGCCTATGCCACGGGCCGGCCCTGGTTCCTGGGATTAAAGGCCTCACCTTTCCTCCTCCAAACATATTGCTGGGTATTGTGGCCAAACGGCTCCATTTTTGTTTCATCTGACCACAGAACTTTCCTCCAGAAGGTCTTATCTTTGTCCATGTGATGTCAGATGAAACAAAAATGGAGCTGTTTGGCCACAACACCCAGCAATATGTTTGGAGGAGGAAAGGTGAGGCCTTTAATCCCAGGAACACCATTCCTACCGTCAAGCAGTTGGGTGTTCCAACAGGACAATGACCCCAAACACATGTCAAACGTAGTAAAGGAATGGCTAAATCAGACTAGAATGAAGGTTTTAGAATGGCCTTCCCAAAGTCCTGATTTAAACGTGTGGACAATGCTGAAGAAACAAGTCCATGTCAGAAAAGCAACACATTTAGCTGAACTGCACCAATTTTGTCAAGAGGAGTGGTCAAACATTCCAGCAGAAGCTTGTGGATGGCTACCAAAAGCGCCTTATTGCAGGTAAACTTGCCAAGGGACATGTAAGCAAATATTAACATTGCTGTATGTATACTTTTGACCCTCACATTTTTCAGTAGAGCCATAATAAATTCATAAAAGAAGCAAACTTCATGAATGTTTTTTTTTGTGAGCAACAAGTATAATAATAATAATAATAATAATAATACCTGGGATTTATATAGCGCTTTTTCTAAGTACCCAAAGTCGCTTTACATGTTAAAAACCCATCATTCATTCACACCTGGTGGTGGTAAGCTACTTTCGTAGCCACAGCTGCCCTGGGGTAGACTGACGAAAGCGTGGCTGCCAATTTGCGCCTACGGCCCCTCCGACCACCACCTATCATTCATTCAACAGTCATTCACCGGTGTGAGTGGCACCGGGGGCAAGGGTGAAGTGTCCTGCCCAAGGACACAACGGCATGGTAAGAGGCGGGGAGCGAACCTGCAACCTCAGGTTTCTGACACAGGCGCTCTACCCACTATGCCATGCCGCCCCAGTATGTGCTCCAATCACTACATCACAACAAAATAAGAGTTGTAGAAATGATTGGAAACTCAAGACAGCCATGACATGATGTTCTTAACTATTGGGGACGGCGTGGCGCAGTTGGGAGAGTGGCTGTTTCAGCAACCTGAGGGTTCCTGGTTCGATCACCACCTTCTACCAACCTCGTCACGTCTGTTCTGTCCTTGAGCAAGACACTTCACCCTTGCTCCTGATGGGTGGTGGTTAGCGCCTTGCATGGCAGCTCCCTCCATCAGTGTGTGAATGTGGAAATAGTGTCAAAGCGCTTTGAGTACCTCGAAGGTAGAAAAGAACTATACAAGTATAACCCATTCACTGTTTCCCATAAACTGCCAAGATACCTGTGGCGGTGGGGGCGTGGCTATGGGCGTGGTCACCATGACATCATCAAATAATTTGCATAATTTACTACAATGATATGATTTTCTCTAAAAAGGCTCAAAAAATGTATACTTACTAATTAATAATAACAGTTTTGTTTTAAACATCCATCCATCCATCCATTTTACAATATAATTACAACACTTTATGTACATATTTATATACAGATTTGAACAATAAGTTATTCACTGAAATATATTTATTAATTGTGGTTCTTACAAAAAATATATCTTATCAAATATAAAAGCTAAAATGTCTCTTAAAGCTCTGCCTGTTTAATTAGTGCATACTAAATAATTTAACTTTAGCCTACTACTACAACCATATTATTTACCAGCAACATAAAGTGAAACAGAGGCAGAGGTGTCCTGCCACAGTCAGTAACAAATAAACAGAAAACAGTAGTGGTCAAATACAAATAAGGCAACAAGAGAAGTATCCTACACTTCTCTTTTGTAAAGTAAATGTGAACATCCTATATGGGCATCTACATCAACTATATGATTTGCCTGAGAAGCTGGACAGGACAAAAAAAAATACAATTTTTTTTATTTTTTTTTTATTTGTGGCGGACGTAATTCTTTCGTGGCGGGCCGCCGCAAATAAATGAATGTGTGGGAAACACTGCTATTTACCATTTACCATTTTTTACAAGTGTATGTACCGCGACTGTAACTTTTAAATAAAAGTAAACGTCCGCTTACAATGAAGTCAATGCGAGGTCCTCTATTCCGTCCATAAAGCCCTTTAAATAACCATCCAAAAACCGCCAACAATACTCCATTTATATATTTCATGGCCTGAATATGAATCAAGTATTAGTGATGTTGTTCTTGTTTTAAGCGCTAACGCGGGAAAACTAGCTTGTGCTGCTTTGTTGACATCAGTAGCTGTTAAACTATTGAGGTGCTTTCTCGCCTCAGAGCTTATGATAGTTTATTCTAGTTGATTAATATTGCTTTTCACCTTGATAGTGCAAGGAAGAGGTCATAATCCAACGAGTTTGGCATGCAATTTAGACCTAGGAATGGCGAGAAATGTCATCCTTCATCTAAACCAGAACATATCAACATCCTATCAGTCGGCCTCCCGGTGACAGCAGACATTGTACAGTAAGTGAGGTTGTATTATGTTTAGGGATGTCCGATAATGGCTTTTTGCCGATATCCGATATGCTGATATGGTCCAACTCTTTAAATACCGATATCAACCGATACCGATATCAACCGATATATACAGTCGTGGAATTAAATGAATTGAATTGAATCTGATGAATCTAGTCCAATGAAACAAATAGATGTTGTTCGAAGGAAACCTTGAGAGGTTGTGTGAGTTCATGACAGGAAGGCGTGACTTATAAACACATTTACGATCCAATAGCCTTGTAAGACTGAACAATAGGACCCAATGACTATGTAAATGTGGTAAATATATATATATATATATATATATATATATATATATATATATATATATATATATATATATATATATATATATATATAACGGATTGTTTTTCAGGATGGTTAAAAGTAACGTAATTAGGGATGTCCGATAATGGCTTTTTGCCGATATCCGATATGCCGATATTGTCCAACTCTTTAATTACAGATACTGATATCAACCGATACCGATATCAACCGATATATACAGTCGTGGAATTAACACATTATTATGCCTAATTTGGACAACCAGGTATGGTGAAGATAAGGTACTTTTTAAAAAAATGAATCAAATAAAATAATATAAATAAATTAAAAACTTTTTCTTGACTAAAAAAGAAAGTAAAACAATATAAAAACAGTTACATAGAAACTAGTAATGAATGAAAATTTGTCAAATTAACTGTTAAAGGTTAGTACTATTAGTGGAGCAGCAGCACGCACAATCATGTGTGCTTACGGACTGTATCCCTTGCAGACTGTATTGATATATATTGATATATAATGTAGGAAGCAGAATATTAATAACAGAAAGAAACAACCCTTTTGTGTGAATGAGTGTAAATGGGGGGAGGGAGGTTTTTTGGGTTGGTGCACTAATTGTAAGTGTATCTTGTGTTTTTTATGTGGATTTAATAAAAAAACAAAAAAAAACAACAACAAAAAAACGATACGGATATTAAAAAAAACCGATACCGATAATTTCCGATATTACATTTTAACGCATTTATCGGCCGATAATATCGGCAGACCGATATTATCGGACATCTCTAATTATGTTTGTTGACTCTCATGAAGTCCGCAGTAAGTAGTTTATCAGCAGAGGTGGGTAGAAACTTTGCACTACTTTTACTTTTTGTGAAGCAGAAAAGCTGCTTGGATGTTGAACCAGTGCAGAGTTACAATGATGACGTTTTTTGAACCACAGACTTACAGTTTATAGGGTTACTAAAAGCACTTCTAAACGTCTAAACTACAGCATCAAGGCAAGATTTTGGACAACCTGGTTCCAATACACTATAATGTGATGATTATATCAAATTGTTGAAAATGCAATACAACGGAACCTTCGACATTGCCTGCCTTGCTGGACTCCAAAATGGAGTTTACTAAAATGTAAACCTTCCAGCCTCCAAGCTGAAGACTTGACAGGTGCTCGCCACGGTTGTTTGGGATATTGCCACCCCTGCCACCCCTGCAGGCACTGACAGCTCTCAGGATGCCTGTCAGTCTTCTCAGCTTGCAACGATATCACCTGACATTTGCCTGCAATAGCAGCGCCGTATCTGCATAGAAGACACACACACACACACACACACACACACACACACACACACACACACACACACACACACAAACACACACAAGGTGTCAGGGGCCATGGATGCTGTCAATTAGACTCACAAATGTATTTTGCCAGAGCACAAAACAATGTTCATTGTGTAAAAACAGGCATTAATAATATTGCACATACAAAATATTCTCGTGACAATCAATCAATCAATCAATCAAAGTTTACTTATATAGCCCTTAATCACAAATGTCTCAAAGGGCTGCACAAGCCACAACGACATCCTTGGCTCAGACTTAAGTTTGTTGCATCTTCAACTTATCACAACCTTAACTATACCAAGTTTTACCAATCTATAAAAAACATTTAATTACAACTGGTGTAAATAATTAGCTGCCTTTTTTCATGTTTATTAAACCTCATTTTGTTGCATCTTCAAGTTATCACAACCTTAACTATACCAAAACCTTAACTATACCAAGTTTTACCAATCTACAGAACACACTTAATTATGTCCGGTGTATTTAATTAGCTGCCTTTTTTCATGTTTATTAAACCTCATTTTGTTGCATGTTCAAGTTATCACTAACTTAATTATACAAAGTTGTATCAAATAAAAAAAAACTAAGTTATCAAAACTTTTAAACATTGATTAGAAAATGTTGCGACAATTGTTTAAAGTTGCATAGGTGTGGTGTAATTCATTTGCTGTCCACCTTAATTTTTGGACATTTTTTTGAATATTTTACTTAATTTTGTTGCATTTAGTCACAACCTTAACTATACCAAGTTTTACCAATCTATTAAACACATTGAATTAGGTCCGGTGTAAATAATTAGCTGCCTTTTTCATGTTTATTAAACCTCATTTTGTTGCATCTTCAAGTTATCACAACCTTAACTATACCAAAACCTTAACTATACCAAGTTTGACCAATCTATTAAACACATTGAATTAGGTCTGGTGTAAATAATTAGCTGCCTTTTTCATGTTTATTAAACCTCATTTTGTTGCATCTTCAAGTTATCACAACCTTAACTATACCAAAACCTTAACTATACCAAGTTTTACCAATCTATAAAACACACTTAATTATGTCCGGTGTAAATAATTAGCTTCCTTTTTCATGTTTATTAAACCTCATTTTGTTGCATGTTCAAGTTATCAACAACTTAATTATACAAAGTAGTATCAAATAAAAAGACAAAGTTATCAACACTTTTAAACTTTGATTAGATAATGTTGCGTCTTGTTTAAAGTTGCACAGGTGTGGTGTAATTCATTTGCTGTCCACCTTAATTTTTGGACATTTTTTTGAATATTTTACTTAATTTTGTTGCATCTTGTCACAACCTTAACTGTACCAAGTTTTACCAATCTATTAAACACATTGAATTAGGTCTGGTGTAAATAATTAGCTGCCTTTTTCATGTTTTTTAAACATAATTTTGTTGCATCTTCAAGTTATCACCAACTTAATTATACAAAACTCCGTTTCATGGACTTGCTTTGGAATATATTTCCAGTCAAACTGCTGTGCACCACCAAATGAGCAGTCAGCAGTAGCAGTGTTTCTTTCTGAACAACTATATATTGACCTGTGTCCATCTTTGCCCGGCAGAGACATGGAAAAGCAGCTGGACAGAACCCGGGAGAGCCACAGGGTGCAGCTCCAACAGGCCCACGTTGCACTGGAGCAGTTCAGGAGGCAGGTGAAGCTCAGCTCCGAGAAGGCCGAGACCGAGATGAAGCTCCAGGTTTGAACCCCGACACATGCAACACAGACACGATGTAAATGAAAGCATAACGCCGCGCGTTACACCTGTTTCGTGTTATTATCTATGCTCCAGTTAGTTAGCTAGAAATCCATGCATATAATCCATTTAGTCCTGCATGTGTGCCAAATAAAGACTTTACGTTTACGCACATTCAGCCTCCATGTTGTGATTACACTGGAATGAGCGAGCTGTTTGACAATGTGTGCACACACACACACACAAACACACACACACACACACACACACACAGTTGATTTTTGTTTTGTAGTGGTGAAAGCACAGCCTGACCGCAGATGTAAGAAGGCGCCACAATGGCTGTACTGGAATTATTATTATTTTTTTTTAATCTTCATCTTTCTCTCTCCAGCTAATGATTCGTACTGGGAGTTAGAGGAAGTTGTGTCTGTGTCTTTTTCCTAGGTGCCGCGGCACAGTGGTTGTTTTCTTTGACGGCGCGTAAAATCACAGCAGCGGAGCAACTTTAGTGCTGCGTGTCTTTGAAGGCTCGTAAAATCAAAACGGTAGCACGTATCAAAAATCCGTACAGAGCGTTTAATCAGAAGGGTTCAATCTCTCTCCTGTAGCAGTTTGAAGCCGAAACAACAAACGCGCTCAGAGGAGATAACGTTTGATGTTTGGTGACCGGTTGTAACAAAAATTTAGTTTTGAAGGAGGAATAGCAAACTTCCTGTTGATTTTTGCTGAAATGTAGGTCTAGGCGAGACCTACATAGAGGTATTTGTTTCATGTCTCTAAGACCTTCCTACCGGAAGTTACAAGCAGTTTTTCTCTGAGGAGCAGTTTTTTCTGTTTTTTTCAAAAATTATGTAGAGCACAATTTTGAGTTTTGGGGTTCGGTTTTTTTTTAGATCGCAATTTCCACCAGTCCCGATGTGTGTGAGAATTTTGGTGGGTTTTTAAGTATTTTAAAGGGGTCAAATTAGAGGTCAAAGAGGCAAAAATGAGTTTTTTTTAGTACAATTTTGTCTTGAAGGGGAAATTGCCAACTTCCTGTTGGTTTTTGCCCGAGGATGTAAAATTATGAAATGTAGGTCTAAGTCTGACCTACATAGAGGTTTTTGTTTCATGTCTCTATGACCTTCCTAGTGGGAGTTACAGCCAGTTTGTTTTTGTTTTTGTTTTTTCCCAGGGGGCGCTAGAGCGCAATTTTGATTTTTGGGGTTTGGTTTTTTTATTTTATTGAAATTTTCGCAGGTCCTGATGTGTGTGTCAAATTTGGTGAGTTTTGGAGCATGCTAAGTGGGTCAAATTAGCGTTTTTTGTGGCGGCGGAAGAATAAAGAATAATAATAAAACCTTACAAATACAATAGGTTCCTTTGTACAGGGTACAAGGCGGACCCTAAAAATTAGTCTGGAGCCGCAAAAAATTAAAAACCTTATATAAGTGTTATAATGAAGGCATTATATAGCCGCAGGGGCGCTAATTAATTTAAAACCTCCGCTCACTCCGGCGTTTACCGGAAGCCTGCGGGATGGCCGTGCATGCGCTAATTATTTTAAAACCTCTTCTCACTCCGGCGTTTACCAAAAGGAATGCGGTAAATTTAGGCGTGCGCTTTGAGTGTGATGTAAGCATACCATCATGAAAAGCACATTTAATAAAAAAAAAAACGTTATTATGGTCTTACCTGTACTTATAAATGGAGTCCATTTGCAGCTCCTTCTGACCAAAAGCATCGATAACTTGCTTATAGAAGTCTTCCTTATTTTCTTTCTTCAGTTTTAAAAGTCTCTGTCTCGATGGAGATATTCCTTTAATTATTACCTCCTGCTTCCATTGAAAGTCCAGTTTAGAAAACTGTTTTATTTTAGATACCGGTATGTAATCCTCCATGTTAAAAAAAAAAAAAATCTCTTGCTGCGTGTAGTCACTTCTTCTGCAGTACCGGAAGTCACAAGAAGGATCACTAGCGCCCTCTACCACCAGGAGGCGGGAGTCATTTAATGACTTATACAGTATTTGACACACGCAGCTACGGTATATTAATAAAACATAGCTGCTTACTGTTCTTTTTAGCATACTGTACCGGTATTCAATAGCTTGTACTTTAAATCCTACTGAATAGCTCTTTATCTTTTTTCCTTTGTGCGATTTCAAACTACTGAAAGCAGCTTCCTCCATTTTGAAAATGAGGACAGGTAAATCGTCACTCGTGACGTAACGAATTTGACCCGGCGGAAGTTCTAGACATATGCTAAATATTTTGCGAAACCAGTTTGACCCGGCGAAAATTATAGACATGTGATAATAAAATTAATATTTTGCGAAACGAATTTGATCCGGCGTTAATAATGAACCTGCGATAAGGCCAAGCATGCGTTAATTATTTTGAGAAACGAGTTTGACCCGGCAGTAATTCTAGACGTGCGAATACTATATTCCCTGCGCCAATTCAAGGAAATACGGTATAATGAATACCGTATTTTTCGAAGTATAAGTCGCTCCGGAGTATAAGTTGCACAGGCCGAAAATGCATAATAAAGAAGGAAAAAAACATATATAAGTCGCACTGGAGTATAAGTCGCATTTTTTGGGGAAATTTATTTGATGAAATCCAACACCAAGAATAGACATTTGCAAGGCAATTTAAAATAAAGAATAGTGAACAACAGGCTGAATAAGTGTACGTTATATGAGGCATAAATAACCAACTCAGAACGTGCCTGGTATGTTAACGTAACATATTATGGTAAGAGTCATTCAAATAACTATAACATATAGAACATGCTATACGTTTACCAAACAATCTGTTTTTGATTGATTGATTGAGACTTTTATTAGTAAGTTGCACAGTGAAGTACATATTCCGTACAATTGACCACTAAATGGTAACACCCGAATAAGTTTTTCAACTTGTTTAAGTCGGGGTCCACTTAAGTTGATTCATGATACAGATATATACTATCATATATACTATCATCATAATACAGTCATCACACAAGATAATCACATTGAATTATTTACATTATTTACAATCAGGGGTGTGGAGGGGGTGGGGGGTGGGGGCGGGGGCGGGGGGGTTAGGATATGGACATCAAGTAGTGGACATAGAGAGAGAGAGAGAGAGAGAGAGAGAGAGAGATCAGAAGGCATGAGAAAAAGTATCTGCATTTGATTGTTTACTTTTGATTATTAGCAATCCGGGGAGGGTGTTAGTTTGGGGTTGTAGCTGCCTGGAGGTGAACTTTTTTTGCGGTTTTGAAGGAGGATAGAGATGCCCTTTCTTTTACACCTGTTGGGAGCGCATTCCACATTGATGTGGCATAGAAAGAGAATGAGTTAAGACCTTTGTTAGTTCGGAATCTGGGTTTAACGTGGTTAGTGGAGCACCCCCTGGTGTTGTGGTTATGGCGGTCATTTAAGTTAAGGAAGTAGTTTGACATGTACTTCGGTATCAGGGAGGTGTAGCGGATTTTATAGACTAGGCTCAGTGCAAGTTGTTTAACTCTGTCCTCCACCTTGAGCCAGCCCACTTTAGAGAAGTGGGTAGGAGTGAGGTGGGATCTGGGGTGGAGGTCTAGAAGTAACCTGACTAGCTTGTTCTGAGATGTTTGGAGTTTAGATTTGAGGGTTTTGGAGGTGCTGGGGTACCAGGAGGTGCATGCGTAATCGAAAAAGGGTTGAACGAGAGTTCCCGCCAGAATCCTCATGGTGCTTTTGTTGACCAGAGAGGAAATTCTGTAGAGAAATCTCGTTCGTTGGTTAACCTTTTTGATTACCTTGGTTGCCATTTTATCACAGGAAAGGTTAGCCTCTAGAATGGAACCTAGGTAGGTGACCTCATCTTTCCTGGTGATAACAATGTCACCCACTTTTATGGTGAAGTCATTGACTTTCTTAAGGTTGATGTGGGACCCAAACAGGATGGATTCAGTTTTACCCAAGTGTATGGATAGCTTGTTGTCAGCGAGCCAGGTGCAAGTTCTACAGAGCTCAGCACTGAGGATTTTCTCCACCTGTGACTTGTCCTTGTCGGATACCAGCAGGGCAGAGTCATCCGCAAACAAAAACAATTCACAGTCGCATGCCGATGACATGTCGTTTATGTATATTAGGAACAGTAAAGGCCCCAATATACTGCCTTGGGGGACTCCACAGCTCACCGAGAGGGGGGGGACACGGTGCCGTTCACCACCTGTTCCCTCCCCTCCAAGTAATATTGCATCCAGCTCCATGAGTTTTTGTTCAATCTGATTGCTCTGAGCTTATCCAACAGTATAGCGTGGTTAACGGTGTCAAAGGCCATCTGAAGGTCCAGCATGACCATGCCGCAGTATTTGCCCGCGTCCACCTCATGTTTGATGTGGTCGCTCAGATAGAGAAGACATGTGTCAGTGGAGTGGTTAGTTCTGAAGCCGGATTGGAATTTGTGCATGAGTTTATTAGTGGCAAGGTAACTATCGACCTGTTCATAAACTATTTTCTCCATTACTTTCGAAATGGAGCTGAGAATAGAAACAGGTCGGTAGTTGCCAGGTTCCAATTTGCTTCCTTTTTTTTGTCACTCCTAATCGCTAAATCCCATGAAATCTTATACGTCTAGTCTCTTACGTGAATGAGATCAATAATATTATTTGATATTTGACGCTAATGTGTTAATCATTTCACACATAAGTCGCTCCTGAGTATAAGTCGCACCCCCGGCCAAACTATGAAAAAAACTGCGACATATAGTCAGAAAAATACGGTATATTAGCTATATTAGCCTACTTGTTACGTGCGGACCACTCCGGACAGGACTTGCAGGTAGGAACATGATTTATTTGTGAAAATCAAAGAAGTACAAAAACAGAAAACAAGCCGATCACACTCGAAGCAAACGCTAACACTTAGCATAGGCAAAAAGACAAGGAATGCTCGCGTAACTGTAGCATAAGCAAACAAAGAAGGCTTAAATAATGCCTCTGATTAGTGCACGGGGAACAGGTGAGCGTCCCGAACGCAAATCAGTGGCAGGTGAAAACAATAAGCAACCATGGCAACCAAAACAAACTCAAGGGTACACAAAACAGGAACTGAGGGAGTCCAAAACTAACAGAAAATAACAAAACATGATCCGGGCCACGGATCATGACACTACTATCAAAATGACTACCGGTATGTGTCGCAGGCTGACGCAAATCTTCGTTGACAGAAACGTTGAAATGTGATATTTATTCTACACATTTTTACAACATTCAAAATCATTAGTAAAATGGAGGCTTCTCAAAGGGTGAGATAACTCCTGGAAATGACTGGCTCAGAATGGTATACCAAGTTTAAGGAAACGGTCTTCTTCTAATGGATTTATTACAATCTTTGCAAGCTGGGTAACGTTTGCTGTGGTCTGGAACAACACGGCACTGAAATGCAGCCAATATTACATACAGATAATGTGTCATGAGACATGCAAATATAAATCAAATAAGAGGACTTAAAGGAAATTAAATGAGCTCAAATATACCTACAAATGAGGCGTAATGATGCAATATGTACATACAGCTAGCCTAAATAGCATTTTAGCATTGATTAGCTTGCAGTAATGCATTGATTGATTGATTGGGACTTAGTAGATTGCACAGTACAGTACATATTCCGTACAATTGACCACTAAATGGTAACACCCCAATAAGTTGTTCAACTTGTTTAAGTCGGGGTCCACTTAAATCAATTCATGGTAGAAAGTGACCGAATATGCCTGATTAGCACTCCACACAAGTCAATAGCATCAACAAAGCTCACCTTTGTGCATTCGCGCACAGCATTCAAAGTTTGGTGGACAAAAAGGGACAAAAACGGAGTGGGATAAAACACGTCTTAGAAAGTCGGAGAAAGTTGTACATGTAAACAAACTATGGTGAGTTCAAGGACCGCCAAAATTAGTAGGCCAAAACGACAGATTCCCAAATTACAAATAATAGTGTTTTTAGTATTACCGTATTTCCTTGAATTGGCGCAGGGAATATAGTATTCGCACGTCTACAATTACTGCCAAATTCAAACTCGTTTCTCAAAATAATTAACGCATGCTTGGCCTTGTCGCCGGTTCATTATTAACGCCGGATCCAATTCGTTTCGCAAAATATTAATTTTATTATCGCATGTCTATAATTTTCGCCGGGTCAAACTGGTTTCGCAAAATATTTAGCATATGTCTACAACTTCCGCCGGGTCAAATTCGTTACGTCACGAGTGACGTTTTACCTGTCCTCATTTTCAAAATGGAAGAAGCTGCTTTCAGTAGTTTACAATCGCACAAAGGAAAAAAGATAAAGAACTATTCAGTAGGATTTAAGGTCCAAGCTATTGAATACCGGTACAGTATGCTAAAAAGAACAGTAAGCAGCTATGTTTTATTAATATACCGTAGCTGCGTGTGTCAAATACTGTATAAGTCATTAAATGACTCCCGCCTCCTGGTGGTAGAGGGCGCTAGTGATCCTTCTTGCGACTTCCGGTACTGCAGAAGAAGTGACTACACGCAGCAAGAGATTTTTTTTTTTTTTAACATGGAGGATTACATACCGGTATCTAAAATAAAACAGTTTTCTAAACTGGACTTTCAATGGAAGCAGGAGGTAATAATTAAAAGAATATCTCCATCGAAACAGAGACTTTTAAAACGGAAGAAAGAAAATAAGGAAGACTTCTATAAACAAGTTATCCATGCTTTTGGTCAGAAGGAGCTGCAAATGGACTCCATTTATAAGTACAGGTAAGACCATAATAACGTTTTTTTTTATTAAATGTGCTTTTCATGATGGTATGCTTACATCACACTCAAGGCGCACGCCTAAATTTACCGCATTCCTTTTGGTAAACGCCGGAGTGAGAAGAGGTTTTAAAATAATTAGCGCATGCACGGCCATCCCGCAGGCTTCTGGTAAACGCCGGAGTGACAGGAGGTTTTAAATTAATTAGCGCCCCTGCGGCTATTCAAGGAAATACGGTATATGCTGCTAATTCTGAGGAGATGCCATGTTGATTTGTATTGTTTCTTTAAGTAAAAGTGTTTGTTAAATAAACACATAATACTTCTTTTTTTTTAAATGTTTATTTATTTATTTATGTCATTTTATTTATTTATTTTTTCCTTTTTTTGTTGTTGTCCTGTCTAGCTTCTCAGGCAAATCATATAGCAGATGTAGATGCCCATATCGGCTGTGCAGATTTACTTTACAAAAGAGAAGTGTGGGATACTTCTCTTGTTGCCTTATTTGTATTTGACTTTATTAAATGTATTTATATTATTATTTTTGGTGCAGCCGGGCCGGAGCAGGAGGGGATAGAAAGAGGGAAAAAAAGGAAGACATAGAGGGGGGAAATTGCAGGGACAAGAGGGGGATAAGACAGAGAGACAACAACAACAACAATAGAGCAACTTCAGCAAATATGATATGTACAAATATGATAGTAAAAGTGATAGCAAAGAAGCAGTTAGTGAAATAAATAATAATACAGAAATGACAATGAACATATATACACTACAAATGGATCAATACAAATACCAATAGAAATAGCGCTATTGATAATGAATAATAACAATAATTTACCTCTACTATCAACAACAACAACAAAAATTTAAATAAAACAAATGTAATGTTTGTTATTGTACTAGTTGTCTGAAATACATCTAATTGTGCTCTTGTGGTCAATGATGTCTCCAAATAGAATTATTACTTTGTTATTTTCACTTCATCTGCAGGTGCTTCCTCAAGAAGGTGTGTGTGCATGTTGCACGGATGAAAGCAGCCTCGCAAATTACTACATCAAATTAGTACATCAAATTAGTACATCAAGCCGGCCTTGTGATCGTCTCTCCACACCGCGTGGGCTGCTGCTGCTTAGGCGAAACTTTTGGAGCTCAACGCCGCTTTAAACTCCCAAAGCTGTCCAGGAAGTCAGTTTTGGCTACGGGCGTTTTTGTTCAGTTTGTTGTTCCCAAATGTGTGTGTGTGTGTGTGTGTGTGTGTGTGTGTGTGTGTGTGTGTGTGTGTGTGTGTGTGTGTGTGTGTGTGTGTGTGTGTGTGTGTGTGTGTGTGTGTGTGTGTGTGTGTGTGTGTGTGTGTGTGTGTGTGTGTGTGTGTGTGTGTGTGTGTGTGTGTGTGTGTGTGTGTGTGTGTGTGTGTGTGTGTGTGTGTGTGTGTGTGTGTGTGTGTGTGTGTGTGTGTGTGTGTGTGCACTTGTCTCACCATCCTTGTGTGGACATACACTTGATAAACCACCCTTTTAACTTGTGAGGACATTTGTCTGGTCCTCACAACTACAAAAGTAAAATATTTTTTTTTACTTTGTGTGTTTTGCATTCTAAAGTGAGGTTGCAACTAGGGATGTCCGATAAATGCTTTAAAATGTAATATCGGAAATTATCTGTATCGTTTTTTAAATTATCGGTATCGTTTTTTGTTGTTGTTGTTGTTGTTGTTTTTTTGTTGTTTTTTATTAAATCCACATAAAAAACACAAGATACACTTACAATTAGTGCACCAACCCAAAAAACCTCCCTCCCCCATTTACACTCATTCACACAAAAGGGTTGTTTCTTTCTGTTATTAATATTCTGCTTCCTACATTATATATCAATATATATCAATACAGTCTGCAAGGGATACAGTCCGTAAGCACACATGATTGTGCGTGCTGCTGCTCCACTAATAGTACTAACCTTTAACAGTTAATTTTACTCATTTTCATTAATTACTAGTTTCTATGTAACTGTTTTTATATTGTTTTACTTTCTTTTTTATTCAAGAAAATGTTTTTAATTTATTTATCTTATTTTATTAATTTTTAAAAAAAGTACCTTATCTTCACCATACCTGGTTGTCCAAATTAGGCATAATAATGTGTTAATTCCACGACTGCATATATCGGTTGATATCGGTATCGGTTGATATCGGTATCGGTAATTAAAGAGTTGGACAATATCGGAATATTGGATATCGGCATAAAGCCATTATCGGACATCCCTAGTTGCAACTCTCTACTCCCATCTAGGGCTGGATGTATATTTTTTCATCATTCTAGCTATAGTGGAAAGGGGGGCCCTCACAACCCACTAACCAAACGTGGGTCCACACAAAGTAGGCAAGACATGTATGTGTGTGTGTGTGTGTGTGTGTGTGTGTGTGTGTGTGTGTGTGTGTGTGTGTGTGTGTGTGTGTGTGTGTGTGTGTGTGTGTGTGTGTGGGGCAGCCATGAGTGAGGTCATGAATTTTTTAAAAGGTTTGTGTGTTATGGAAATGAGACACTGATGAGTCGAGCGTTTGCCTAATCAGTTTTGGTGAAGTAACAAATAGTGGAGGGAATGTAAGCGTTTATGTGGGCGTTTAATTTATGCATCCTACATTTAAAGGGTAGTTTTTCATTTATGCTGCATTTTGCCAGAAGCTAGTGTTACTTTATACACTGCAAAAAGTCAGTGTTCAAAAACAAGAACAAAAAATACAAAAATGAGGGCTGTTTTATTTGAACTAAGCAAAATTATCTGCCAATAGAACAAGAAAATTTGGCTTGTCAAGACTTTCCAAAACAAGTAAAATTAGCTAACTTCAATGAACCCAAAAATAGCTTAAAATAAGTATATTCTCACTAATAACAAGTGCACTTTTCTTGGTAGGAAAAAAAAAGAGACCTTTTTGCTCAATATGTTGAAAAATATTCTTAAATTAAGCAAAGCTAGTGCCATTATCTTGACATAATGATATGCACTCGGCATTACATTTCTTGAAACCAGCAAACTTACACTAAAAACTAGTTTATTGTTCTTAATGGAAAGGCAACAAGGCAAGCGCTTGTTACTCTCGGGGTCTCCTAGCCGCTCAGGCTAATCATATTGTCTAAAAATGCATTTTTCCATGGATAACATGACATCATCGCGGCAAGTGCGTGCTCTTTCAGTCAATTAGTGCGCATATATACAGCCCGGCCCCCGGCCAACATTTTTTTAATTGTAATTTTGAGGAATTTATCTGAAGAGAGTCCAGTCCATAGTAGATCTAACATAATAGTGAGAGTCCAGTCCATAGTGGATCTAACATAATAGTGTGAGAGTCCAGTCCATAGTGGATCTAACATAATAGTGAGAGTCCAGTCCATAGTGGATCTAACATAATAGTGTGAGAGTCCAGTCCATAGTGGATCTAACATAATAGTGAGAGTCCAGTCCATAGTGGATCTAACATAATAGTGTGAGAGTCCAGTCCATAGTGGATCTAACATAATAGTGTGAGAGTCCAGTCCATAGTGGATCTAACATAATAGTGTGAGAGTCCAGTCCATAGTGGATCTAACATAATAGTGTGAGAGTCCAGTCCATAGTGGATCTAACATAATAGTGTGAGAGTCCAGTCCATAGTAGATCTAACATAATAGTGTGAGAGTCCAGTCCATAGTGGATCTAACATAATAGTGTGAGAGTCCAGTCCATAGTGGATCTAACATAATAGTGAGAGTCCAGTCCATAGTGGATCTAACATAATAGTGAGAGTCCAGTCCATAGTGGATCTAACATAATAGTGAGAGTCCAGTCCATAGTGGATCTAACATAATAGTGAGAGTCCAGTCCATAGTGGATCTAACATAATAGTGTGAGAGTCCAGTCCATAGTGGATCTAACATAATAGTGTGAGAGTCCAGTCCATAGTGGATCTAACATAATAGTGTGAGAGTACAGTCCATAGTGGATCTAACATAATAGTGTGAGAGTCCAGTCCATAGTGGATCTAACATAATAGTGAGAGTCCAGTCCATAGTGGATCTAACATAATAGTGAGAGTCCAGTCCATAGTGGATCTAACATAATAGTGTGAGAGTCCAGTCCATAGTGGATCTAACATAATAGTGTGAGAGTCCAGTCCATAGTGGATCTAACATAATAGTGTGAGTCCAGTCCATAGTGGATCTAACATAATAGTGTGAGAGTCCAGTCCATAGTGGATCTAACATAATAGTGTGAGAGTCCAGTCCATAGTGGATCTAACATAATAGTGTGAGAGTCCAGTCCATAGTGGATCTAACATAATAGTGTGAGAGTCCAGTCCATAGTGGATCTAACATAATAGTGAGAGTCCAGTCCATAGTGGATCTAACATAATAGTGAGAGTCCAGTCCATAGTGGATCTAACATAATAGTGAGAGTCCAGTCCATAGTGGATCTAACATAATAGTGTGAGAGTCCAGTCCATAGTGGATCTAACATAATAGTGTGAGAGTCCAGTCCATAGTGGATCTAACATAATAGTGTGAGAGTCCAGTCCATAGTGGATCTAACATAATAGTGAGAGTCCAGTCCATAGTGGGGCCAGCAGGAGACCATCCCGAGCAGAGACAGGTCAGCAGCGCAGAGATGTCCCCAACCGATGCACAGGCTAGTGGTCCACCCCGGGTCCCGACTCTGGACAGCCAGCACTTCATCCATGGCCACCGGACCTGTGTAACTCCCCCTCCACAAGGAAGAGGAGGGCAGAGTAGAAAAGAAAAGAAACGGCAGATCAACTGGTCTAAAAAGGGGGTCTATTTAAAGGCTAGAGTATACAAATGAGTTTTAAGATGGAACTTAAATGCTTCTACATAAATAGTTTTAGATGATCCAAGTCATGCAGACCCAGCTCTCTCCACCCTAGCAAAGGTGTGTACTCCACCGAGTCTCTTCAGGTTGTTATTGTTCATTCCTTCCTCCCGCAGATGGAGAAGGTTGAAGAGGACCTGCAGCACTCCAGGTGTCTCCGTGAAAACCAAACAAAGGAGTTCTCGCAGCAACTCGATGCCGTCAGAGAAAGATTTGAGCAGCAGGTCTGTTGACTTACCTTTTAACTCCACATGTTACCAGCGCCTCCTTCATTTCCCGGGCGATATAATCCTGCTGGAAAGTGTTCCGTCCTGCTGTCATTTCCACAATAGTCACATTCCTTTCTTCTCGCCGGCCGTAAGTCACCGACATCCAAATGGAATCATCTCCGTGTCATTCCTCTCCCATCTGATTTCCATCAAGTTCATTTCTGGTGATAAGGGACACGCTTTTGATTAAGCTTCGATTGCGTCTCGATAGCTCGTCCGTCGCCAAAGGAGGAATGGAAAACTAATAGTAATCTGCATCGCAGATGCGCTGTGACCTTATCATCGCATCTGTCCTCTTCTATTAGAGGTCTACAAACCCTTTTCACAAGTCATTTAAATCTTGTTCACCGACTCAATGACTCATTTTACGGAGTACTGGATTCAATTAAGCTCCAGCTTGGGAAATGTATTAAAGAGGCCTTGCAGGAACCAATAGGGGTGTAACGGTACGTGTGTTTGTATTGAAACGTTTCGGTTCGGGGGTTCCGGTTCGGGGGTTCCGGTTCGGTTCGGAGGTGTACCGAACGAGTTTCCACACGGACATATTAAGTAGCGTAACGCACGTTGTGTAAACAATGCACACCGAGGCACAACACACGGCATGCTAGCAGCTAGCGGGCTAGGATAGACTGACCATACGTCCTCTTTTCACCGGACATGTCCTCTTTTGCGGAGTTTCTTAAATGCCTCAAATGTCCGGCATTTTGAGTTAGGGTTGCGTGTATTTTCAATGTACGTTCAGGGTTAAGAAGGGGTTGAAAACAAAAGAAACAGCAGCATTGGTGAGGGAGGGGCAGAGACTTATGATAAACGCGCATTTGTCAAAAGTGTGCCCCGGAGGCCATTTGCAGCCCACAGCTAATGTTTTAAAGGCCCGCGGCACATTCTAAAAATACTATTCAAATAAACAAAAACATAACAAAAGTGAAATAAAAAAAGCTTAAAGGTTAAATGTCATTTAGA
Source organism: Entelurus aequoreus (assembly GCF_033978785.1). Taxonomy (NCBI): domain Eukaryota; kingdom Metazoa; phylum Chordata; class Actinopteri; order Syngnathiformes; family Syngnathidae; genus Entelurus; species Entelurus aequoreus. The sequence goes on from NC_084755.1 coordinate 1,331,860, forward strand.
AAAAGTTGCAATGTTGACTAATAAAACAAAGCTGGGTTTTTTTTCTTTCAAACTGTCATTGCTCAAAACATAATATTAGAGATAAATACGTTAAAATGTAATATCGGAAATTATCGGTATCGTTTTTTTTATTATCAGTATCATTTTTTGTTTGTTTGTTTTTTTTGTTTTTTTTTATTAAATCCACATAAAAAACACAAGATACACTTACAATTAGTGCACCAACCCAAAAAACCTCCCTCCCCCATTTACACTCATTCACACAAAAGGGTTGTTTCTTTCTGTTATTAATATTCTGCTTTCTACATTATATATCAATATATATCAATACAGTCTGCAAGGGATACAGTCCGTAAGCACACATGATTGTGCGTGCTGCTGCTCCACTAATAGTACTAACCTTTAACAGTTAATTTGACAAATTTTCATTCATTACTAGTTTCTATGTAACTGTTTTTATATTGTTTTACTTTCTTTTTTATTCAAGAAAATGTTTTTAATTTATTTATCTTATTTTATTTGATTCATTTTTTTAAAAAGTACCTTATCTTCACCATACCTGGTTGTCCAAATTAGGCATAATAATGTGTTCATTCCACGACTGTATATATCGGTTGATATCGGTATCGGTTGATATCGGTATCGGTAATTAAAGAGTTGGACAATATCGGCATATCGGATATCGGCAAAAAGCCATTATCGGACATCCCTACATAATATTGAATCAAAATCAATGTTATTATGAATTATTGACCTATCCAAGGTTGCCATTACTTCACATCAAATATTACACTAAGAAAAATATTTTTGGTGGAAGATTTTGCAAATTTTGTAAATAAATAACCCAAAAATGTATATTTTGTTGTTTTCTTACTGTACAGAAAATGAACCAAATCGTAACCTCTAAACCGAGGTACGTACCGAACCAACATTTTTGTGTACCGTTACACCCCTATGTAAAAACAAACAAACATGATAGAGATAATAGACACATGGCTTTTTGTCTAAACAAGTGACGGCACAAGTGAGCAAAATGAGTGTATTGTCCTGACAAAGATGGTGGTAATACTGCATGAATGCTCCTGGCAGTGGAGCGCTGCGGTTCTTTGAGGAAAACATGAACTCTGAAGTTATGTAGTAAATGATAAATGGGTTATACTTGTATAGCACTTTTCTACCTTCAAGGTACTCAAAGCGCTTTGACACTATTTCCACATTCACCCATTCACACACACATTCACACACTGATGGCGGGAGCTGCCATGCAAGGTGCTAACCAGCACCCATCAGGAGCAAGGGTGAAGTGTCTTGCTCAAGGACACAATGGACCTGACTAGGTTGGTAGAAGGTGGGGATGTCATGATCCGTTGCCGGATCATGTTTTGTTTAGTTATGTTCTGTTAGTTTTGGACTCCCTTAGTTCCTGTTTTGTACACTCCTGGGTTTGTTTTGGTTGCCATGGATGCTAATTGGTTTCACCTGCCTCTGATTAGTGTTCGGCACATTCACCTGCCGCCGAGCACTATTCAGAGAGCTATTTATTCACGTTGTTCGTCACACTCGGTCTGGCGTCATTGTTGGCTTCATGCTCTCGTCACGTAAGTTTGTTTGTCTCCAGTGCAATTGGCACGTGTTTTCGTTCGACTTGTTTTCTGTTCTTGGTGGTGCTTTGATTTTTGTCAAGAATAAACCATGCTCCTACCTGCAAGTCCTGTCCGGAGTGATCCGTTTGCATCCTGGGGGAACCAACCTCGCAGTAAGCTGCAACCCCGCCGTGGCTGGGGATCAAACCAGGAACCCTCAGGTTGCTGGCACGGCCACTCTCCCAACCGCGCCACGCCATCCCCACCATTATACCACCATAGCACCACTGGTCAATAGCCTAATACAAAACCCCAAAAGCAGTGAAGTTGTCACGTCGTGTAAATGGTAAATAAAAAGACAATACAACAAATCCTTTTCAACTTATATTCAATTGAATAGACTGCAAAGACAAGATATTTCATGCTCACACTGAAAAACATGTTATTTTTTTGCAAATAATCATGAACTTAGAATTTAATGGCAGCAACGCATTGCACAAAAGTTGTCACAGAGGCGTTTTTACCACTGTGTTACATGGCCTTTCCTTTTAACAACACTCAGTAAAGGTTTAGGAACTGAGGAGACACATTTTGATAATGTTTATAAACTCAGGATATATGACACATGAGGACTTTGAAGATGACCAATGTATGATCCTGTAACTACTTGGTATCGGATTGATACCCAAATGTGTGGTATCATCCAAAACTAATGTAAAGTATCAAAGAAGAGAAGAATAAGTGATTATTACATTTGAACAGAAGTGTAGATAGAACATGTTAAAAGAGAAAGTAAGCAGATATTAACAGTAAATGAACAAGTAGATTAATAATACATTTTCTACCACTTGTCCTTAATAATGTGTACAAAATAATAGGTGTATAAATGACACAATATGTTACTGCAGACTAATTAGGAGTCTTTGTTTGTTTACTTACTACTAAAAGACAAGTTGTCTAGTATGTTCACTATTTTATTTAACGACAAACTTGCAATAATAAACATATTTTTAATGTACACTAAGATTTTTTGTTAAAATAAAGCCAATAATGACATTTTTTGTGGTGCCTTTTATTTAGAAAAGTATCGAAATTATTTTGGTACCGGTACCAAAATGTTGGTATCGGGCACAACACTAATCCATTGCAAGCAGACTTGTATTTACCTTTATCTACGAGTTAAAAAAATACATTACTTCTCTCTCATAATGATTGTGAATTATGACTATTTTTCATGACTATTTACATTGTAGATTGTCACATGAAAACTATGAATGAACACATGTGGAGTTATGGACTTCACACAAAAAAAAGGTGAAATAACTGAAAACATGTTTTATATTGTAGTTTCTTCAAAATAGCCACCCTTTGCTCTGATTACTGCTTTGCACACTCTTGGCATTCTCTCCATGAGCTTCAAGAGGTAGTCACCTGAAATGCTTTTCACTTCACAGGTGTGCTCGAAGCTCATGGAGAGAATGCCAAGAGTGTGCAAAGCAGTAATCGGAGCAAAGGGTGGCTTATTTTAAAGAAACTAGAATATTTAAAACATGTTTTCAGTTTTTTCACCTTTTTTTTTGTTAAGTACATAACTCCACATGTGTCCATTCATAGTTTTCATGTGACAATCTACAATGTAAACCAGACCTGGGCAAATTAAGGCCCCGGGGGCCACATGCGGCCCGTTAAGCTTTTCAATCTGGCCCGCCGGACATTCCCAAACAATTTTTTAAGATGTTTAAGATGTAAAGCAGGGGTCACCAAAGCGTTGCCTGCGGGCACCAGGTAGCCCGTAAGGACCAGATGAGTAGCCCGCTGGCCTGTTCTAAAAATAGCTCAAATAGCAGCACTTACCAGTGAGCTGCCTCTATTTTTTAAATTGTATTTATTTACTAGCAAGCTGGTCTCGCTTTGCCCGACATTTTTAATTCTAAGAGAGACAAAACTCAAATAGAATTTGAAAATCCAAGAACATATTTTAAAGACTTGGTCTTCACTTGTTTAAATAAATTCATTAATTTTTTTACTTTGCTTTTTATAACTTTCAGAAAAACAATTTTAGAGAAAAAATACAACCTTAAAAATGATTTTAGGATTTTTAAACACATATACCTTTTTACATTTTAAATTCCTTCCTCTTCTTTACTGACAATTTAAAATCAATGTTCAAGTACATTTTTTAATTTTTATTGTAAAGAATAATAAATACATTTTAATTTAATTCTTCATTTTAACTTCTGTTTTTTCGACGAAGAATATTTGTGAAATATTTCTTCAAACTTATTATGATTAAAATTCAAAAAATATATTCTGGAAAATCTAGAAAATCTGTAGAATCAAATTTAAATCTTATTTCAAAGTCTTTTGAATTTCTTTTAAAATTTTTGTCCTGGAAAATCTAGAAGAAATAATGATTTGTCTTTGTTAGAAATATAGCTTGGTCCAATTTGTTATATATTCTAACAAAGTGCAGATTGGATTTTAACCTATTTAAAACATGTCATCAAAATTCTAAAATGAATCTTAATCAGGAAAAATTACTAATGATGTTCCATAAATTATTTTTTTAATTTTTTAAAAAAGATTCGAATTAGCTAGTTTTTCTGTTCTTTTTTTTGGTTGAATTTTGAATTTTAAAGAGTCGAAATTGAAGATAAACTATGTTTCAAAATTTAATTGTCATTTTTTTCGTGTTTTCTCCTCTTTTAAACCGTTCAATTAAGTGTAAATATCATTAATTATTAATAATAACATAGAGTTAAAGGTCAATTGAGCAAATTGGCTATTTCTGGCAATTTATTTAAGTGTGTATCAAACTGGTAGCCCTTCGCATTAATCACTACCCAAGAAGTAGCTCTTGCTTTCAAAAAGGTTGGTGACCCCTGATGTAAAGTGTAGCTGCCATTATGATGTGCACTCATGTTTTCTAATAACCCTAACTAAGTCTTCAACTATACTAAGTCTTTACATGCTTGGAATCTGCGCTTATGGATGATATACCAGTTACTATGGTCATCTAATTTTTTAATGAAATCAACATAAAAAACACAATATATACATTATATATCAATATAGATCAATACAGTCTGCAGGGATACAGTCCGTAAGCACACATGATTGTATTTATTTATGTAAAAAAAAAAAAAAAATATATATATATATATATATATATATATATATATATATATATATATATATATATATATATATATATATATATATATATATATATATATATATATATATATATATTTTTTTTTAAAATACCCCCCTCACCCCCTCACCGGTCCGTGGGACAAATTTTCAAGCGTTGACCGGTCCGCAGCTACAAAAAGGTTGGGTACCACTGATCTAATTAGTTACTATGGTCATCTAATTAGTTACTATGGTAATCTAATTAGTTACTATGGTCATCTACGTCACAGCAGCTCAGACGAGGCACCAAGCAGTGAGGGCGGGAAGCGTTTCCACAGACGCGGAAGGAGCTTTTTACAACAAAGTTCTAAATCTTAGTGATATATCACATATATCGGATTGTAGGTGGGGTTTATTTTGTACCCTTCGCCTTCATATTTCACTGTTTGTTGCATTTTTGTTGCGTTTCACTCGATTGTAAAATATGTCGATCGAAAGGGGGTGTGACATTCATATTTAGTCAATATTCAGTGTTTTATCGTTCATAGAAAAATGTAAAATTCCATTACGTTTTTTAAGACGTTTTTAGCATTGTGAAGTTTTGTATTAAGTGTCCCTAAAAATAGATATACCGGCCCCCTGACACATTTTTTTCCTCTAAATGTGGCCCCCGAGTCAAAATAATTGCCCAGGCCTGATGCAAATAGTCATGAACATAAAAAAAGACTCAAGGTGTGTACAAACATACAATTAAAGAAGTTTAGTAAAGTTGTTACTGCATGTTAATGCTGAAGATAAAGATGCACAGCTGAAAAAAAAACATGCATTTGTATTCATCGTATGCTTTGTGTGGATAAACGTGTGTTTTCATGTACTCTCTCGGGTAAATCATCAGCGAAATGCAGCTTCAAACCGTCGCATTTCTTTAACCACGTCTTTGCACGTCCGCAGCATTGAAGTTAGGGTGCCAACTTCACGCTGTCACTCTGAAGAATTATGAAGCCGGTCTCATGTGGAAAGAGGCACGCAATCAAAGTGGGAAATAATTCCTGAGTGGGAGGTGCAGTTGACAGTAGGCTACACTGGGTAAGCAGCACATCAGGAAGCCTTTTGTCTTCAAGATAAAACACACAGCCTGTCTCTGTGATGATGCATGTGACATTCTGTCACTGATTAAAGAGCAAACATACATACTTTATGGAGATTATTCATGGGATGCTGTCAGCTATGTTGTCTAAATGGATACTTTAATGTACATTATAAACTCAGTAGTTGGCAGTGGTGTACAACTGATTTGCATCATGTTCACTTTCTCATAGTTTGCCCCTCTCATGTAGTGTAGCTAAATACCACAATGCACAGTGGGTTTGTTATTTTGGATGACTTATTACAGGTAAATAATGTAGTAATTGTCCAATTTTATAGCCTACTTTGTTCTCAATGGCTCTCAGAGGTGCTTGTCAGTGACAGATTGTATGCTTCCAAGAAGTGCTATTGTGTATTTAATCCACTTTTTCATGTGCAGAGATACTTTGCATTTTGTTATTAATCCCTTCGAAAAGGCCAGTTGAAAAACGAATTGCATCAAAACTTTTTTATAGAGATGTCCGATAATATCGGCCAAAGTGCATAATATGAACTTTGATAACAACTAACAGTTATCGATAAGTCTACTCCTCCTTTTTTTGTTAAATGTAGCAAAAAAGTAAAAGCATGCATGATGACTAGAGATGTCCGATAATATCGGCTATCGGCCGATATATGCGTTAAAATGTAATATCGGAAATTATCGGTATCGTTTTTTTTATTATCGGTATCGTTTTTTAAATTTTTTTATTAAATCAACATAAAAAACACAAGATACACTTACAATTAGTGCACCAACCCAAAAAACCTCCCTCCCCCATTTACACTCATTCACACAAAAGGGTTGTTTCTTTCTGTTATCAATATTGTGGTTCCTACATTATATATCAATATATATCAATACAGTCTGCAAGGGATACAGTCCGTAAGCACACATGATTGTGCGTGCTGCTGCTCCACTAATAGTACTAACCTTTAACAGTTAATTTTACTCATTTTCATTCATTACTAGTTTTTATGTAACTGTTTTTATATTGTTGTACTTTCTTTTTTATTCAAGAATTTTTTTTAAATTTATTTGTCTTATTTTACTAATTTTTTTAAAAAGTACCTTACCTTCACCATACCTGGTTGTCCAAATTAGGCATAATAATGTGTTAATTCCACGACTGCATATATCGGTTGATATCGGTATCGGTTGATATCGGTATCGGTAATTAAAGAGTTGGACAATATCGGATATCGGCAAAAAGCCATTATCGGACATCCCTACTTTTTTACTTAGAATAGAATAGAGTTTTATCGTCATTATTACAGTGAACCTGTCAATAAGGGGACTGAGGGGTGTTTTGTTTTCCCGGAATGCAAAGGAAAGTTGGCGCGGGCAAGGCGTGAAGGTAAGGACATGTTTTGTTTTAAACACTAACAGACTACAAAAAAGGAAGCAAACAAAAGGCGCGCACAATGGCGGAGAACAAACTTGGCTAACGAAACAAAAACGTGCACAAAGGCAGAAACTATGAACATGAAAAGGAAAACAACACTCACTGTGGCGTGAAACCGCATGCAAACTACGGCATGGAACTATGGCTTGGAATGAAAGGTAGCAGAGGTAAACAGAGATGGTAAGGATAAGGACGATCAACAGAAACAGACAGGCTTAAATAGCAGTGACATGATTAGTGACAGGTGTGCGAGTGCATAGCGTGAGACAGGTGCGTGACATGAGGACAGGTGAAAACTAATGGGTAGTCATTAGGGATGTCCGATATTGGCTTTTTGCCGATATTCCGATATTGTCCAACTTTTTAATTACCGATACCGATATCAACCGATATATGCAGTCGTGGAATTAACACATTATTATGCCTAATTTGGACAACCATGTATGGTGAAGATAAGGTACTTTTTAAAAAAAATTAGTAAAATAAGATAAATAAATTAAAAACATTTTCTTGAATAAAAAAGAAAGTACAACAATATAAAAACAGTTACATAGAAACTAGTAATTAATGAAAATGAGTAAAATTAACTGTTAAAGGTTAGTACTATTAGTGGAGCAGCAGCACGCACAATCATGTGTGCTTACGGACTGTATCCCTTGCAGACTGTATTGATATATATTGATATATAATGTAGGAAGCAGAATATTAATAACAGAAAGAAACAACCCTTTTGTGTGAATGAGGAGGGAGTTTTTTTGGGTTGGTGCACTAATTGTAAGTGTATCTTGTGTTTTTTATGTGGATTTAATAAAAAAAAAACAAAAAAAACACACAAAAAAACGATACCGATAATAAAAAAACGATACCGATAATTTCCGATATTACATTTTAACGCATATATCGGCCGATAATATCGGCAGGCCGATATTATCGGACATCTCTAGTAGTCATGGAAACAAAAACAATGGAGCGTAAACAGAAACTAAAGAGTCCAATAACTAAACAAAACAAAACATGATCCAAAAGTCATGACAGAACCAGGCTCAAAGAACAACGAAATTGGAGCAGATCCCCCTAAGGTGCATACACAATCATTTGGTAATATAAATAGTAAAAAAAGATTAAAAAAAGAAGATATGTATATAAGATGTATATATATATGTGTATATATATATATATATATATATATATATATATATATATATATATATATATATATATATATATATATATATGTGTATGTATGTATATATCCACACACATACACATATAACATTATTGCATATTATAGTCCGAAACAAAATAAAAAGACATGACACATGAGGACATGACGGACATATTGTGCTCACTCAGTGCCTGTTTAATGCTACTTTTTACTATAAAAAAAGTCAATAAAGGAATGTATATATTTGTAAACGCTCTGAAGTGGGAAAGGGGTAGGATTAAATAAGCTTTGCTTCTTCCTACTCCTTTTCGGACAGGATGTCAAGTGAAATGATATGAACTTGTGTGATGTATTATGCTGTAAGTGTGTTCATGTTCCAAATAAACTAAAGAAAGAAAGAAATAATTTTTTTTTTCTCTAACTCCAATTCATCCGTTTCTGAAACCCAAAAATCCATACATGCATCCATTTTCTACCGTTTGTCCCTTTTTGGGGTCGCGAAAAATGTTTCCATAAAAAACTTGTTTATAGGGAATAATTATAGTTTTACATGCAGAAGAAATGTAGGGCAGCGACAATTAATGGATTCATTTAATTAGAAAAAAAAATTCAACATATATTCTGTTGTTTTAATGCAGGAGTGTCCAAAGTGCGGCCCGCAGGTATTTTTTTAACGGCCCCACGTCACATTCTAAAAATACGTTGAAAAAAACAAAAAAAAACATAAAAAGTGGTATAAAAGAGCAAACAGGTGAAATGTAACAAGAAAATGTTGCATTATTTCCTGTAATAACACAAAGCTGCCATGCAGGCTGTTTCTTTCTTTAAAAAATAATAATGAATCAAAATCAATGTCATTATGAATTATTGACCTATTCAAGGCTCCAATTACTTCACATTAAATATTCCACTTTGAGATATTTTGGGGGGGAAATGTTGCATATTTTTTGGTTGCCATTTAAAAAACAAAGTTTTTTTAAAGAAGGGCCTAAAACGAACAAACAAAAAACATAAACAACAATAAAACTTATAATTGACGGATAGATCTGGGGCCGTACTTATCAAGCTTCTTAGAGTGCCATTTTACACTTAAGTCCTGAGAATTTGCGAAATTTAGTCCTACTCTCAAACTTAAGAATAAAAGCTTTTTATCAACGTTCTTAAGTCTAAGAATCACTCCTACTCTCCACGATATTTAAGAGACCTTCAGAGGTGTCTTAAGTGGTTAGGAGTTGCCAGCAGGGGATGGCACTGAGGTGAGAGAGACGTGCGCGAACGTTCAGGGAACGGAACAATGTTTTTTTTTTTTTATGACGAGCAGCTGATCAAACGGTATCGTTTAGACAGAGCGGATATTATTTTTGTCACAGATTTAATACTTTTCGATTCCTTGTTGATTTCTGCATGTGTCTGCAGTGGGCTAGTATATATAGAGCCACCCACACCAGTTTCAAATTAGTTGCCTAATTAATGAATTGGAAAGAAAATGTTAAGACAGTAGCGTATGTGTGTGGCCGTGAGGTGAGTGACGTCAGTGAGTGTGTGGGCGAGAGAAGAGAGGGAGCGGTAGCGTGAGTGCCGGCGGGGACTAGTTTGTTTTGTATTATTTTGTAGTTTATTGTCAAAATATACACTCACATTGTCCACTTAAATATATCCAAGATATTTCTTTATTCTTAGACAACGGATTCCCTTCCGTGATTGGTCATTTCTATGGACACAGAAATGACGTCACCTAAAATTGCGTTTACGGCACATAGTAATGTCGTAATTCAGCTCTAAGTGTGACACTTAAGATTCAGTCCTACACTTCGCTGAAAGTGTGAGTAAGACGCTTGATAACTAACTTTTAAGTGCAGCTTTCAGCCAAGAATTTATTTACTCTTAAGTCAACTCTTAGCAGACTTCTTAGGAGTAATTCTAAGAAGCTTGATAAGTACGGCCCCTGAAGTTGATCTTGAGGCTATTGTGGCAAAAGTAAAAAAAAATGTTGGATTTCTTTTTTTAAACTTTACTGAGCAGTACCCTTTTGGATCCCCAATCATTTTAGTGGGACTTTTTTTCTTTTAAGTGTCATTGCTCAAAAAATAATGAATTAAAATCAATGTTGTTATGAGTTATTGACCTTTTTAAGACTCCAATTATTATATCATCTCAAATATTCCACTTTAAAATTATATTGCGGGAAAATATTGCATATTTTGTGTTTTTTTCCATAAAAAAACACGGTTTTCCTTGACAAAAATGGCATACAACTTAAATCTTTAAAAGTGTTATATTGACAGATAGACCTAATGTTGATCTAGAGATTTAAACCTTGAATAATAATAATAATAATAATACTAAATAATGACACATTTTTAATATTTTTTTTGACCAAAACCTTTTGGGGTCCCCGGGATCAAGTCTGAGTGGAGGCCTAAATGTATCTTTTTTATACATATATTGTATTGGTTTTTAAAATAAAAAATATCAAAATGGCCCCTGCTAGCTTTGATTTTTCAGTGGAAAAAGTTTGGACACCCCTGTTTTAATGTATTGTTTATTGAGTGTAACTAGGGGTGTAACGGTACACAAACATTTTGGTTCGATACGTACCTCGGTTTAGAGGGTTCGGTTCATTTTCAATACAGTAAGAAAACAACAAAATGTACATTTTTGGGTTATTTATTTACCAAATTTGCAAAATCTTCCACCAAAAATATTTTTCTTAGTGTAATATTTGATGTGAAGTAATGGGAACCTTGGATAGGTCAATAATTCATAATAACATTGATTTTGATTCAATATTATGTTTTGAGCAATGACAGTTTGAAAGAAGAAAAAAAACCGCTTTGTTTTATTAGTCAACATTGCAACTTTTTCTAAATTACATTTAACCTTTTTTATTTCACTTTTGTTATGTTTTTGTTTATTTGAATAGTATTTTTAGAATGTGCCGTGGGCCTTTAAAACATTAGCTGTGGGCCACAAATGGCCTCCGGGGCACACTTTTGACACCCCTGCTATAGATAATAAAAAATTAAATGTGATAAAAAGCAGAGCCTGGCGACGCATGCGCGTTTATCATAACTCTCTGTCTCTCTCTCTGCCCCTCCCTCACCAATGCTGCTGTTTGTTTTGTTTTTAACCCCTTCTTAACCCTGAACGTACATTGAAAATACACGCAACCCTAACTCAAAACGCCGGACATTTGAGGCATTTAAGAAACTCCGCAAAAGAGGACATGTCCGGTGAAAAGAGGACGTATGGTCAGTCTATCCTAGCCCGTTAGCTGCTAGCATGCCATGTGTTGTGCCTCGGTGTGCATTGTTTACACAACGTGCGTTACGCTACTTAATATGTCCGTGTGGAAACTCGTTCGGTACACCTCCGAACCGAACCGGAACCCCCGTACCGAAACAGTTCAATACAAATACACGTACCGTTACACCCCTAATACAGGGGTCACCAACGCGGTGCCCGCGGGCACCAGGTAGCCCGTAAGGACCAGATGAGTAGCCCGCCGGCCTGTTCTAAAAATAGCTCAAATAGCAGCACTTACCAGTGAGCTGCCTCTATTTTTTAAATTGTATTTATTTACTAGCAAGCTGGTCTCGCTTTGCCCGACATTTTTAATTCTAAGAGAGACAAAACTCAAATAGAATTTGAAAATCCAAGAAAATATTTTAAAGACTTGGTCTTCACTTGTTTAAATAAATTCATAATTTTTTTTACTTTGCTTCTTATAACTTTCAGAAAGACAATTTTAGAGAAAAAATACAACCTTAAAAATGATTTTAGGATTTTTAAACACATATACCTTTTTACCTGTTAAATTCCTTCCTCTTCTTTCCTGACAATTTAAATCAATGTTCAAGTAAATTAATTTTTTTTATTGTAAAGAATAATAAATACATTTTAATTTAATTCTTCATTTTAGTTTCGTGACGAAGAATATTTGTGAAATATTTCTTCAAAGTTATTATGATTAAAATTTTAAAAAAAAATATTCTGGCAAATCTAGAAAATCTGTAGAATCAAATTTAAATCTTATTTCAAAGTCTTTTGAATTTCTTTTAAAATTTTTGTTCTGGGAAATCTAGAAGAAATAATGATTTGTCTTTGTTAGAAATATAGCTTGGTCCAATTTGTTATATATTCTAACAAAGTGCAGATTGGATTTTAACCTATTTAAAACATGTCATCAAAATTCTAAAATTAATCTTAATCAGGAAAAATTACTAATGATGTTCCATAAATTATTTTTTTAATTTTTTCAAAAAGATTCGAATTAGCTAGTTTTTCTTTTTTTCGGTTGAATTTTGAATTTTAAAGAGTCGAAATTGAAGATAAACTATGTTTCAAAATTTAATTGTCTTTTTTTTTTTTCATGTTTTCTCCTCTTTTAAACCGTTCAATTAAGTGTAAATATCATTCATTATTAATAATAACATAAAGTTAAAGGTAAATTGAGCAAATTGGCTATTTCTGGCAATTGATTTAAGTGTGTATCAAACTGGTAGCCCTTCGCATTAATCAGCACCCAAGAAGTAGCTCTTGCTTTCAAAAAGGTTGGTGACCCCGGCCCTAATATATATATATAACATATATATAACGTATAGCGTATCTGTCTACTCTGCATCAGTGGTCATTGGCTGTTGAGTTCCTACAGTGTGAGGATCTCTCCAGACAGGGCATCTGGTTTATTCTCCACTTCCCTCCACCCTTCCTTCTTCCCAAACATTTCCCATTCCCCCCTGCTGGGGTTGGAAGAAGCCCATTATTGCCTCACTGTCCTGCACACACAAGCATGGCTGACAGGCGTCGTGCTGAGTGCTAACACCCCGTGCTCTACTCTGCATCTGTGGCACCCAGCTGTGCTATAACCTACTCTGCCTTTTTTTGAAGCGCCACGTCGGCTCCTTTAAGAATCAGCAGCATCCTCCACTGCACTGCATGCTGGTACCCTGTGATGTCACAGCCGGGCGCCTTGCTGGCTCCGCTTTCTTGCCATCTCCCTGCCTTTTTTTGTTGTCTCACAATGGATCTTTTTCTTGCCTCCTTCTTCTTCTTCGTTTCACCTCCAATCTCTTCTGTCTGCCGAATTCCTCATGGTCTAAGACAGTGGTTGTCAACCTTTTTTTTAGTGATGTACCCCCTGTGAAAATTGTTTTAATTCAAGTACCCCCTAATCAGAGCAAAGCATTTTTGGTTGAAAAAAAGAGATAAAGAAGTAAAATACAGCACTATGTCATCAGTTTCTGATTTATTAAATTGTATAACAGTGCAAATATTGCTCATTTGTAGTGGTCTTTCTTGAACTTTTTGGAAAAAAAGATAGGTTTTTATTTATATTTATAAAGGATTTTTGAATTGTTGCTATTTTTAGAATATTTTAAAAAAATGCAAAATATTGCTCATTTGTAGTGGTCTTTCTTGAACTATTTGGAAAAAAAGATAGATTTTTATTTATATTTATAAAGGATTTTTGAATTGTTGCTATTTTTAGAATATTTAAAAAAAATGCAAAATATTGCTCATTTGTAGTGGTCTTTCTTGAACTATTTGGGGGAAAAGATAGGTTTTTATTTATATTTATAAAGGATTTTTGAATTGTTGCTATTTTTAGAATATTAAAAAAAAAAAGCAAAATATTGCTCATTTGTAGTGGTCTTTCTTGAACTATTTGGAAAAAAAGATAGGTTTTTATTTATATTTATAAAGGATTTTTGAATTGTTGCTATTTTTAGAATATTTTTTTTTTAAAAAAGCAAAATATTGCTCATTTGTAGTGGTCTTTCTTGAACTATTTGGAGAAAAAGATAGGTTTTTATTTATATTTATAAAGGATTTTTGAATTGTTGCTATTTTTAGAATATTTAAAAAAAAAAGCAAAACATTGCTCATTTGTAGTGGTCTTTCTTGAACTATTTGGAGAAAAAGATAGGTTTTTATTTATATTTATAAAGGATTTTTGAATTGTTGCTATTTTTAGAATATTAAAAAAAAAGCAAAATATTGTTCATTTGTAGTGGTCTTTCTTGAACTATTTGGAGAAAAAGATAGGTTTTTATTTATATTTATAAAGGATTTTTGAATTGTTGCTATTTTTAGAATATTTAAAAACAAAAGCAAAATATTGCTCATTTGTAGTGGTCTTTCTTGAACTATTTGGAGAAAAAGATAGGTTTTTATTTATATTTATAAAGGATTTTTGAATTGTTGCTATTTTTAGAATATTAAAAAAAAAAAGCAAAAAATTGCTCATTTGTAGTGGTCTTTCTTGAACTATTTGGAAAAAAAGATAGGTTTTTATTTATATTTATAAAGGATTTTTGAATTGTTGCTATTTTTAGAATATTTTTTTTTAAAAAAAAGCAAAATATTGCTCATTTGTAGTGGTCTTTCTTGAACTATTTGGAAAAAAAGATAGGTTTTTATTTATATTTATAAAGGATTTTTGAATTGTTGCTATTTTAAGAATATTTAAAAAAAAAAAGCAAAATATTGCTCATTTGTAGTGGTCTTTCTTGAACTATTTGGAAAAAAAGATAGGTTTTTATTTATATTTATAAAGGATTTTTGAATTGTTGCTATTTTTAGAATATTTTTTTTAAAAAAAAGCAAAATATTGCTCATTTGTAGTGGTCTTTCTTGAACTATTTGGAGAAAAAGATAGGTTTTTATTTATATTTATAAAGGATTTTTGAATTGTTGCTATTTTTAGAATATTTAAAAAAAAAAGCAAAACATTGCTCATTTGTAGTGGTCTTTCTTGAACTATTTGGAGAAAAAGATAGGTTTTTATTTATATTTATAAAGGATTTTTGAATTGTTGCTATTTTTAGAATATTAAAAAAAAAGCAAAATATTGTTCATTTGTAGTGGTCTTTCTTGAACTATTTGGAGAAAAAGATAGGTTTTTATTTATATTTATAAAGGATTTTTGAATTGTTGCTATTTTTAGAATATTTGCATTTGACCCATCACCCTTGATCACCCCCTGGGAGGTGAGGGGAGCAGTGAGCAGCAGCGGTGGCCACGCCCGGGAATCATTTTTGGTGATTTAACCCCCAATTCCAACCCTTGATGCTGAGTGCCAAGCAGGGAGGTAATGGCTCCCATTTTTATAGTCTTTGGTATGACTCGGCCGGGGTTTGAACTCACAACCTACCCATCTCAGGGCGGACACTCTAACCACTAGGCCACTGAGTAGGTAAAGTATACATACAGTAATGTTAATATTTGCTTACATGTCCCTTGGCAAGTTTACCTGCAATAAGGCGCTTTTGGTAGCCATTCACAAGATTCTGCTGGAATTTTTGACCACTCCTCTTGACAAAATTGGTGCAGTTCAGCTAAATGTGTGACTTGTTTCTTCAGCATTGTCCACATGTTTAAGTCAGGACTTTGGGAAGGCCATTCTAAAACCTTCATTCTAGCCTGATTTAGTCATTCCTTTACCACTTTTGACGTGTGTTTGGGGTCATTGTACTGTTGGAACACCCAACTGCGCCCAAGACCCAACCTCCGGGCTGATGATTTTAGCTTGTCCTGAAGAATTTGGAGGTAATCCTCCTTTTTCATTGTCCCATTTACTCTCTGTAAAGCACCAGTTCCATTGGCAGCAAAACAGGCCCAGAGCATAATACTACCACCACCATGCTTGACGGTAGGCATGGTGTTCCTGGGATTAAAGGCCTCACCTTTTCTCCTCCAAACATATTGCTGGGTATTGTGGCCAAACAGCTCCATTTTTGTTTCATCTGACCACAAAACTTTCCTCCAGAAGGTCTTATCTTTGTCCATGTGATGTCAGATGAAACTCAAACTGAGCTGTTTGGCCACAATGCCCAGCAATATGTTTGGAGGAGAAAAGGTGAGGCCTTTAATCCCAAGAACACCATAACTACCGTCAAGCAGTTGGGTGTTCCAACAGGACAATGACCCCAAACACACGTCAAAAGTGGTAAAGGAATGGCTAAATCAGGCTAGAATTAAAGGTTTTAGAATGGCCTTCCCAAAGTCCTGACTTAAACGTGTGGACAATGCTGAAGAAACAAGTCCATGTCAGAAAACCAACACATTTAGCTGAACTGCACCAATTTTGTCAAGAGGAGTGAGTCAAATCACCATCATTAGTGTCTAAATCAGGGGTCACCAACCTTTTTGAAAGCAAGAGCTACTTCTTGAGTACTGATTAATGCGAAGGGCTACCAGTTTGATACACACTTAAATAAATTGTCAGAAATAGCCAATTTGCTCAATTTAACTTTAACTCTATGTTATTATTAATAATTAATGATATTTACACTTAATTGAACGGTTTAAAAGAGGAGAAAACACGAAAAAAATGACAATTAAATTTTGAAACATAGTTTATCTTCAATTTCGACTCTTTAAAATTCAAAATTCAACCGAAAAAAAGAAGAGAAAAACTAGCTAATTCGAATCTTTTTGAAAAAATTAAAAAAAGAATTTATGGAACATCATTAGTAATTTTTCCTGGTTAAGATTAATTTCAGAATTTTGATGACATGTTTTAAAAAGGTTAAAATCCAATCTACACTTTGTTAGAATATATAACAAATTGGACCAAGCTATATTTCTAACAAAGACAAATCATTATTTCTTCTAGATTTTCCAGAACAAAAATTTTAAAAGAAATTCAAAAGACTTTGAAATAAGATTTAAATTTGATTCTACAGATTTTCTAGATTTGCCAGAATAATTTTTTTGAATTTTAAGCATAATAATTTTGAAGAAATATTTCACAAATATTCTTCGTCGAAAAAACAGAAGCTAAAATGAAGAATTAAATCAAAATGTATTTATTATTCTTTACAATAAAAACAATACATTTACTTGAACGTTGATTTAAATTGTCAGGAAAGAAGAGGAAGGAATTTAAAAGGTAAAAAGGTATATGTGTTTAAAAATCATTTTTAAGGTTTTATTTTTTCTATAAAATTGTCTTTCTGAAAGTTATAAGAAGCAAAGTAAAAAAAATTAATGAATTTATTTAAACAAGTGAAGACCAAGTCTTTAAAATATTTTCTTGGATTTTCAAATTCTATTTGAGTTTTGTCTCTCTTAGAATTAAAAATGTCGGGCAAAGCGAGACCAGCTTGCTAGTAAATAAATACAAATTTAAAAATAGAGGCAGCTCACTGGTAAGTGCTGCTATTTGAGCTATTTTTAGAACAGGCCAGCGGGCTACTCATCTGGTCCTTACGGGCTACCTGGTGCCCGCGGGCACCGCGTTGGTGACCCCTAGTCTAAATAGCTGGCAACACAAGTGAGAAGCAAGGTCATTGTATCTTGCCTATGTCCAAGCGGTATTGTCATTGTTTGCATGAGTGTTCAGTTAAGTTAAGTGTTAAGTCAGGACTTTGGGAAGGCCATTCTAAAACCTTCATTCTAGCCTGATTTAGCCATTCCTTTACCACTTTTGACGTGTGTTTGGGGTCATTGTCCTGTTGGAACACCCAACTGCGCCCAAGACCCAACCTCCGGGCTGATGATTTTAGCTCGTCCTGAAGAATTTGGAGGTAATCCTCCTTTTTCCTCGTAAACTTTTGACCACGACTGTAACGATAATTCTCTTACTGCGACCAAATTTTTCTGAGAGCTGACGATTCAGTAGCCAATGAAACAAAAGTGTCTTTCACGGCCTTCTCTCTAAGAGTGAGACACATTCTGGCTTCCCCTCATTCATCACCTGCTCTGAATAGCTTACCAGTTCCACAGATGGAGCTAGGGACAGACCGGGCATTGAGGCGCTGGATCTCTAGTTCTCTGGACATCCAGGTAGGGTGCCGTCCAACACAATGTGCAAGGGATTAGCCTGAAAGCAATCCCCCCTCGAGGCCCCTCGCTGTCCTCCCGAGGCTCCGGCTGGGACTGCTCGGCATGCCGGTGTCCCCTCCGACACCACGGCCGCCACGGGGGGACTGGGGAACAGAGCCTGGCCCGGGACAGGCTTGGTGTCTGGGGCACTCGGAGCTCACCTCCCAGCAGGTGAGCCTAAGCTGCCAGTACTGAAAACCCCTCATTATATTTGTAATTGAATTGTTTATTGCAGATTTCATAGACCACACTGCAAAAACTGATATCTAAGTAAGATGAAATATCTCAAATAAGGGTGATATTTGCTTATTTTCTGTCTGATAAGATCA
This sequence comes from Entelurus aequoreus, assembly GCF_033978785.1. Taxonomy (NCBI): domain Eukaryota; kingdom Metazoa; phylum Chordata; class Actinopteri; order Syngnathiformes; family Syngnathidae; genus Entelurus; species Entelurus aequoreus. The sequence continues at coordinate 1,350,434 of NC_084755.1, forward strand.
TTCTTCTCACTAAGCAGATTGTATGTTAGAGTGTTTTACTTGTTTTAAGTGTTTTGGTCCTAAATGATGTCAGTAAGATATTAGACAGACAGACAGACAGCAGCTTTATTTTGTCCATTCATGCATGCCCAATTAACTTGGGTGAGATGTTGAAATTGTCTTTATGGACTGAGGCCGATCTCAAAAGTTCGACCCAGGTGCTTTTTGAAAAAAAATGAAGGTCAAAAGCGTCCATCTTTGAGGAGTCCTCGGGGGAGTTCTTCAGAACAGCCTGTTCCTCAAGGCCATTCGAGGGAGTCAAATCGTAGATTAAGATGTTGTTTTTCTTCGAGCAGTCCGAACAATGACATTCCTGCTCTGTGTCCGTGTGCCGGCTGTGTCAATTCCAATTTAATTATTCTTTCTCGGCAAACTTCTCCAAGATGATATCCACTTTGCGATTCAAATCAGAAATCGCTCCAGTCTGTGATCCCACAGCACGACCCAATCATTCCATTGTGTTGAACAGCCTATGGGCCCCTTGAGTTACATATTACAGCTTGTTGCTGAGATTTGATGACCTATATTGAGTAAAACATGCTTGAAACTATTTTTGTCCAAATGTCCAAAACACAGCCAGCAATGGTGCACAGGAAGGCGGGGAAGAAGAGGGGAAAAGGTGGCCAAAATGGTCAAAAGTCCCAATTGTGTCCAAAATACCTCCCCGGGTTCCAGTCTCACGAGTCCCGCCGCACAAGTCCCGGGATGCAAAAAATGTCCAAAACGCACCCAGCAAAGTCTCACGGGAAGTGGGGGAGAAAAGTCGTCAAAAGTCCCCAAAAATGTTCAAAATACCTACCCAGGTTCCAGTCCCACAAGTCCCGGGATGCCCAAAATGTCCATAACACACCCAGCCGAGTCCCACGGGGAGGGGGGATAAAAGTTGAAAAAGTCGGCAAAAGTCCCAAAAATGTTCAAAATACCTACCAAGGTTGGAGTCCCACATGGAGTCTTAAGACTTGTAGCACTCGAATGTTAGAGTGTTTTACTTGTTTTAAGTGTTTTGGTCCTAAATGATGTCAGTAAGATATTACAGCTTGTTGCTGAGATGTTATGACCTATATTGAGTAAAACATGCTTGAAACTAGAATATCAAGTGTTGCAAAGCTGTGTCATCAACACTCACAAGTATAAAACTACTTTTTTAAAGTCATCATTTCTTATTTCAAGCATGAAATTAAAAAAAATCATGACTTTGACACAATTGTGTCTCATAATTAAAACAGATGACAGCCAAATGGACTTTGCTGTTTTATTTTCAATGAAACAATAGAAAATACATACTCATATAGTAGTACACTTGTTATTAGTGAGAATATACTTATTTTAAGTAGAGATGTCCGATAATAGTTTTTTTATTATCGGTATCCTTTTTTATTTTATTTATTTTTAAAAAAAAATTAAATCCACATAAAAAACACAAGATACACTTACAATTAGTGCACCAACCCAAAAAACCTCCCTCCCCCATTTACACTCATTCACACAAAAGGGTTGTTTCTTTCTGTTATTAATATTCTGCTTCCTACATTATATATCAATATATATCAATACAGTCTGCAAGGGATACAGTCCGTAAGCACACATGATTGTGTGTGCTGCTAGTCCACTAATATTACTAACCCTTAACAGTTAATTTTACTCATTTTCTTTAATTACTAGTTTCTATGTAACTGTTTTTATATTGTTGTACTTTCTTTTTTATTCAAGAAAATGTTTTTAATTTAGTTATCTTATTTATTTTTATTTTTTTTTAAAAAGGACCTTATCTTCACCATACCTGGTTGTCCAAATTAGGCATAATAATGTGTTAATTCCACGACTGTATATATCGGTTGATATCGGTATCGGTAATTAAAGAGTTGGACAATATCGGATATCGACAAAAAGCCAATCCCTAATTTTAAGGTATTTTTGGGTTCATTGAGGTTAGCTAATTTGACTTGTTTTGGAAAGTCTTGACAAGCCAAATTTTCTTGTTCTATTGGCAGATAACTTTGCTTAGTTCAAATAAAATACCCCTCATTTTTGTATTTTTTTATTCTTGTTTTTGAACACTGCCTTTTTGGGCTCTTCTCTACAGCAACTCTTTGTATCTGCTGATGTTAATAAACATATATTAGTGTGTAAGAATAGTTTTTTGCCCGAGTTGCATTGATAGTCTTCACCTAAGCCGGTTTTCCACACGCTGTCAGACGCCTAGCATGGGGGCATCGGTTATTCTCCATGGCCAGATGGCGAACCCCTGCAAGCTTCCATACACTGATACTCTTTTATATGGCGATTACAGAAAACAGAGGGGGACTGCTTGGAGGAGAGACCCATGACAGGTTTAGAGTGGGTCTGGCGAGGTGAGAGGGTGGGGAGGGGACCGCCACATGTAAACACGCCGCCTCGTGCCGTCGCCTGACAATGCCAAGAAACTTTTTGAGGGTGTTGCCGACCGACTGTACCGCGCCGGTCGCTCGGCGAGTCCGAGGCGAACCGGACGGACTGATGGACGGACGAGTTGTCATGACGACAAGGGTTTGCCGAGTGGCTGATGAAGTCTTTCTTTGCCCCGCTTGTCCAATCAGATGGCTGAGCAGCGCGCCAAGCACGAGCAGGAGAGGACGCGCCTTCAACAGCAGCATTGCGCCGAAAAGGAGCGCCTGGTCCAGGAGCGCCAGCGGGAGGCGGGCAGCCTGGAGAGCCAGGCCAGGGCCGCCCTGGAGCAGCACCACAAACACAGCCAGGAGTGGAGGAAGCGTGATGGCCAGGTAGGGGGTCTCTATCTCCAATCATCCCCTCTTTCTTTTCCTGGGGGTCTTAAAAGCACAGCGGGTCACTGGACACTTGGCGAATACGTGTCCAACATGGCGGCATGTTTACTTGAAGGGAATCGCCGTTAAAAACGGGAGTTTATTGAATCCTGGGGGAAAAAGTTACTTTTGATTCGATTCAGAATTACTTTGATCGCTAGCATTTTTTGATGGAGAAGTGGTAGACATTTCACTGCAACAAATGAAATCTAAGTAAGGTTAAATATGTCAAATAAGGGTGATATTTGTTTATTTTCTGTCTGATACGATCATTCTTCTCACTAAGCAGATTTTATGTTAGAGTGTTTTACTTGTTTTAAGTGTTTTGCTCCTAAATGATGTCAGTAAGATATTACAGCTTGTTGCTGAGATGTTATGACCTATATTGAGTAAAACATGCTTGAAACTAGAATATCAACACTCACAAGTATAAAACTACTTTTTTAAAGTAATAATTTCTTATGATGCCGAGCGCATATCATTATGTCAGATAATGGCACTAGCATTTAAGAATATTTGTCAACATATTGAGCAAAAAGGTCTAATTTTTTATTCTACCAAGAAAAGTGCGCTTGTTATTAGTGAGAATATACTTATTTTAAGCTATTTTTGGGTTCATTGAGGTTAGCTAATTTGACTTGTTTTGGAAAGTCTTAAAAAGCCGAATGTTCTTGTTCTATTGGCAGATAACTTTGCTTAGTTCAAATAAAATACCCCTCATTTTTGTATCGTTTTTTCTTGTTTTTGAACACTGACTTTTTGCAGTGTGGTAGCTGGGTGGAACACAAATGAACAAATTCAAAAGATGGTTAGACAAAAACAGACTATCTTTCAATCTCAGTAAGACTAAAATAATGCTATTTGGCAACAGTAGAAGAGAAAGTCAGACGGAATAGGACTTGAAAGTAGGGATGTCCGATAATGGCTTTTTGCCGATATTCCGATATTGTCCAACTCTTTAATTACTGATACCGATATCAACCGATACCGATATTGATATATGCAGTCGTGGAATTAACACATTATTATGCCTAATTTGGACAACCAGGTATGGTGAAGATAAGGTCCTTTTTTTTTTAAAATTAATAAAATAAAATAAGACAAAAAAATTAAAAACATTTTCTTGAATAAAAAAGAAAGTAAAACAATATAAAAACAGTTACATAGAAACTAGTAATTAATGAAAATTAGTCAAATTAAGTGTTAAAGGTTAGTACTATTAGTGGAACAGCAGCACGCACAATCATGTGTGCTTACGGACTGTATCCCTTGCAGACTGTATTGATATATATTGATATATAATGTAGGAAGCAGAATATTAATAACAGAAAGAAACAACCCTTTTGTGTGAATGAGTGTAAATGGGGGAGGGAGGTTTTTTGGGTTGGTGCACTAATTGTAAGTGTATCTTGTGTTTTTTATGTGGATTTAATTAAAAAAAAAAAAAAAAAAAAAAAAAAAAGATACCGATAATAAAAAAAACCGATACCGATAATTTCCGATATTACATTTTAAAGCATTTATCGGCCGATAATATCTACTTGAAAGAGTAAATGAAACCAAATTTCTAGGTATAATGTTTCATGATAAATTGAATTGTAAATCTCATGTAAAAAATATACAACATAACATAGCAAGAAATGTATAAATAATGAATAAAGCAAAACATGTTCGAGACCAAAAATCACGTCATATTCTCTACTGCTCGCTAGTGTTACATATCTGAGTTATTGTCTAGAAATATGGGGAAATAACTACAAAAGTACACTTCATTCACTGACTGTGTTACAAGAAAGATCAGTTATAATAATACATAATGTCGGATATAGAGAACATACAAACCCTTTATTTATTGAATCAAAAAAAATTCCACGACATAGTGAACTTGCAAACAGCTAAAATGATACACAAAGCAAACTATAATCTGCTACCCAAGAATGTACAACAATTCTTCTCAACAAAAGACAAATATAATCTTAGAGCAAAATGTAATTTCAAACATTTGTACGCACGTACAACACTTAAGACCTTCAGTATATCAGTATGTGGAATTACATTATAGAATGGATGAAGCAAAGCAATGAAACAATGTACTAATATGATCCACTTCAAGAAACTCTTCAAAGTGTTTACAAAGTACAAAGAAGAAGAACCATGATAAACATTCTCAATTTATTTCATTCATCCATTCATTTTCTAGATAATCTTACTCATCTCTCCATATGAAATATAACTTACTTCACCAATTATTATTTATTTATTTTTATTACTTATGGACCAGGGGTCACCAACCTTTTTGAAACCAAGAGCTACTTCTTGGGTAGTGATTAATGCGAAGGGCTACCAGTTTGATACACACTTAAAGGCCTACTGAAATGAAATTTTTTTATTTAAACGGGGATAGCAGATCTATTCTATGTGTCATACTTGATCATTTCGCGATATTGCCATATTTTTGCTGAAAGGATTTAGAATAGAAAAACGACGATAAAGATAGCAACTTTTGGTATCTGACAAAAAAAAGCCTTGCCCCTACTGGAAGTAGCGTGACGTGGACAATTGAACATATCCGCAAAGCTCCCTATTGTTTGCAATGATGGCCGCCAGATCTGAGAGCGATTCTGACCGAGATAGCGACGATTTCTCCATTAATTTTGAGCGAGGATGAAAGATTTGTGGATGAGTAAAGTGCAAGTGAAGGACTAGTGGGGAGTGGAAGCGATTCAGATAGGGAAGAAGCTGTGAGAGGGATAGAGCCATATCGCTTTGAACCCGACGCTGATGAAGACGGTCAGGAGGACGCTGCTGCTATTGATGCTGGAGGAGCACACGACATAGATCGCCTTGAGAATACAGAATGGTAATATGTTATTTATTTATAGACTAGTTTTAGTTTGTGGCCTAGTCTTGCACTGTTACTGTTAGTGTTACAACTTACACCCCAGGCCTATCTATACACTAAGTATCTATCATTGACACAATGTGTTACTGTTAGTGTTACAACTTACACCCCAGGCCTATCTATACACTAAGTATCTATCATTGACACAATGTCAAACCTAATTAATTACCCATTATTTCTATGGGCCACAGCTCCATATACCGGCAATACTAAAAATATGCATGCAGATTAATAAGATCCACAACAAGACAATGATAATATTAATTATTCCACATGTTTGCAGATTGCAGGTGTCAATAATATGAATTGATTTACAAATATTATGAACATTTCTATTTCCAGGTGTACATGTCAAAACTGTGTGAACATGGAGACAGTGGCTGAGTGTGTCTGCTGTAGTGAAATAGAGGCAGTGACCAGAACGATGGAGGAGGAGGGGGTGAAGACGTGCATCATAGACCACCATGGCTTTCCATCTGTGTGTCTGGATGAATGGGTGCTGCAGACAGCGTATAACGCCTACAAACAGCAATATGGCATGCTGCAGCAACAGCAAAATGAGTGAGGCACTAATAAGTTTAAATAATTCTTTATTCTATCAACCTTTGGAAGATAAGTCAGAATGAGCACTTTCTTATCTTATTCTTATTCTGTGAAATGTACTGTGCTACAATGCACATGACATTATATATCATAGAAGTATTACATAGATGGACCGTAGATGTCAACAATATTTACAATTTACTGCAACAGTAAATGACAAATGAATAGAATGCATGACAATGTCTTTTGAATCTCAGAGAACAGTGAGTCACTGTGTATCCATGTCCGGATAATAACAGCTGCCATCATTTGCTACTTGCAGGCGGAGACGACACACAGCCTATCGACAGTTTGTCCGCTTCTGCTGGGGATATCTGGGAAAGGACATAAGGGTGGTACTACCAGCTTGTGTAGTACATAAGATTAGGACAACATTCCCATCGATGGACTACACGGGGTTCCAAGACGTGCAGTGACTGCAACAGAATCTACATGGCCACTGTACTTAATCAATAAAATCAATCAATCAATCAATCAGTCAATCAATCAATGTTTATTTATATAGCACTAAATCACAAATGTCTCAAAGGGCCGCACAAGCCACAACGACATCCTCGGTACAGAGCCCACACACGGGCAAGGAAAACTCACCCCAGTAGGACGTCGATGTGAATGACTATGAGAAACCTTGGAGAGGACCGCATATGTGGGTAACCCCCCCCCTCTAGGGGAGACCGAAAGCAATGGATGTCGAGTGGGTCTAACATATTAGTGAGGGTCCAGTGGAGCCAGCAGGAGGCCACCCCGAGCGGAGACGGGTCAGCAGCGCAGATGTCCCCAACCGATGCACAGGCGAGCGGTATACCCCGGGTCCCAACTCTGGACAGCCAGCACTTTATCCATGGTCACCGGAATAACCCCTCCACGTGGGGGGGGGGCAGAGGAGAAAAGAAAAGAAACGGCAGATCAACTGGTCTAAAAAGGGGGTCTATTTAAAGGCTAGAGTATACAAATGAGTTTTAAGATGGGACTTAAATGCTTCTACTGAGGTAGCATCTCTAACTGTTACCGGGAGGGCATTTCACACTTACCGAAGCGACTCCTGTGCTTGGCGATGGCTTCCTCCTTGTCTGGCTTCTCCAGTTCATCGCAGAGGAAGGGAGGCACATCCACAGTGACGCTGAGTGGTGTTCTCTCGTCAGGGGTCTGTCTGCAGCCAGCAACAACCTCCCTGATCAAGTCATCTACGTAGCCTGCAAAATACAATTGTACATGTTCCTGCTCACAACATAATATACTCATGGAGAGTGAAACTTGACAGTATTATTATCATGATACAAAGTGTCAAGTGTTTACATGTTTTGTGTCCTCTACACTTACGGTATGTTGGCTCTGTCGCGATTTTCTTGACCACATGGCCCCCTGCTTTATACTTCGGGTAGCGTACTGCATAGCGCTCAGCACCCGCTTGTGTAGTGGCTATAGGGCGGCTCGAATTTTCGTTCCAGTGCAGCCCAGCAAGCAGGTTCCTAGGTGTGGTAACAGAATAATGTAATAATTAGTACTAAAGTATGGCACACACTAGTGACACTTAGATTAGTGTGGAAACATACCTGCACAGCATTCCGATGTATGAGAAGACATACATTTTCGGTGCGAACTGTATAAGATAAAAGACACTTTATTCAGTCATGCGTCCATACAATGTGTGTGTAAATTTATAAATTGTTTGTAAATTTGAATACAAATGTTTGTGTATTAAACTGTTAATAGTCAGCTATTAAAGCTTGATCTCCTGCAGTAATGAAGCTGTTTTGTTTTCAATGTTAACACCACGCCAGAATTGTTTGCAATCTTTCTCACCAAGATGCCAGCCACTATGTTGGACCTCCAACATTCTCTTGCTTACACTGACTGTATCAAGGCTTCATTTAGTATGCTCTAGTATTTTGCTCCCTGGCCACCAAAGTCCTAGTGGCAGGTGGTAACCACCGACACCACCTACAGGCGATCAGTCTAATTCTCACCTGTATGACAAGGCTATGGAACGCCTCCACCTTGGAAGTCTGGTGTTCACCCGACAGCATGGCGATATCTTTTAGCAGGGACTTGTTGTTGACCACCTCCTCCAGTTTCACTGCTGAGCGTGAACCTAAACATAAATTTAAAATAGAACAACGTTTCTACAAAAATGTTCCAGTCAACTTAAACTGGTTATTTACTTACAAGTTTATCTGAATTTTTTGACTTTCAAAAGATGTGCAGGAAAATACTGCTAGTCCCTCACTGCTTTCGGGCAACTTATTTGCCTACTCACTTTGTTTGAGCCATTTCTTTTGCCGTTGCAGTTGTCCATGAGTACAAATTGGGAAGAGGTCGCCATGGTCCTTGTGGATGTTCTGAATGTGTCGCTCCACAGACTTCCACTTGGCAACCAGAAGTTCCCCCTCTCCAGGCGGTGTAGACACTGCTGCCCAGTAGAGGTGGTTGATTATACTTTGCACCCAGGGCTTCAGGTCTTCACAGTCCTTATGCTTGGCGATGGCCTTCAGTTTCTTTCCGATGGCTACAAACAGAAAAAAACAGAAATTTGTGGATTAAATACAATATCGCATTCATCTGATCACTGATATGTACACACTACTTCACAACTTGTCATGCATACAAATAATCCAACTAACATTTTGCAACATGCCAGATGTCATAGCAGTGCCGTGTATTGGGCATGTTTTCACGAATCCATTTAGCGATCTGTCTGTGTCGGTCTGTCACCAGCACCCCGACATCCAGGTCCCAGCTGATCAGCAGTTCCACCATCCTCTTCAGTCCTTCCATCTCCATATGGTAGCTGCCAAGACATTCGTTGCTCTGAAATATATATAACAGAAAAGGAATGAGCAAAGAAAAAAATGAAAAAGGGGCTTAGTATACATTGAAATGGTTAATGTTATTAGACAAATTTACTAGGATAATTCTGGAAAATCCCTTATCTGCTTATTGTGTTACTAGTGTTTTAGTGAGATTATATGGTCGTACCTGTACAACCTGAAGGTCGAGAACCACATTGGCCACAAGCTCCATTGTGGTGTAGGTACCGAACTTGGCGCTGTGTCCCGGACTGTCTGCTCGCCCATCACCACCAAGGACGAGGGGTCGGCCTTCCACCTGCAGCATGGTGAGGTGCGTCCGTTGCTGTTCCTCCCACACCTTTTTGATGGCTGGCTGCAGGATGAGCTCCTGGTGGTTGAAAAATGTCCTCTTCACATACGTGACCACTCCGATGCTGTTCAGCACTTGCAACACCTTGCCAGAAGATGCCCCAGCGAAGAGGATGCCAGCAGACAGCAGGATGTTGCCCGCGGCATAAGGGCCAATGTTTGGCTGGCTGCTCCAACTACTCCTCTGGTCACATGATGCACATTGAAGAGTCATGGTCAGCTGTGTACCGTTCGAATCCCAAGAAGGGCTTATGTCCTGGCTGCCACAGACTGGACAGTGACACCACTTGACGAGACTCTGGAGGCACGACTCAAAGATGATGTACTTCGGTTCCTTGTGGCAGCCCTCTTCATGCATCTGGTGAGTACATGGGCGATCTGGCGACCCGTCAGATTGACACGGATCCGATGTCGTTGACTCACTCGGCACATAGCTGTCATCGGAAGAACCACCAACAAAAGGCGCAGTGGGACTTGATGCTGGTCCTTCATCAAACAATGCAGGAGGTGGTCGTAGCTTGGCTTGCATTCCAGACACACCTGGAGCTGCTATGTTAGTCTGCATCTCGGGGCTGTCAGATGGAGCTGCTACACTTGACAATGGGACTTCACTAACCCTGGCCGGCCGAGCTCTAACCCTCTCGAGGATATCTGGGGTCACCTGGTGTCCTAGCAATAAAATCAAGCACAAGTTGTTTTATATAATCTGTTAAAATTAAACTAGAATCACATAATAATTATTGTCTTTGAATCACCTAATTTATCTGTCTACTCTACTCTGCACAGGCAGCGTGCAATGTGTACTGTGATGTGCAGAATCATGTTCGTCACCGAAATAGACATACCCTTTGATCTATGATGTATTTTCCCTGTTTGGGTGCTCTTGCTACTGGTCATTGCTGTTGGTGCTGTCCCAATCGGTACCCAGTCCGTCTGGCATCCTTGTTCTCTTGTATTTCCCTGGAAATGGAGAAACAGCTACATGTAATATGGATACCTCATTTACATTAATTATGAATACTTTTGGATTGGGCTTGAACTGTAATCCATTTGAACATTGATTAGGAAAACAAATCGAACCTGATCTTGATCGCCCTCCTCATCAGGCAAATCTAGTGCCATTGCCATTGGTTCATCCACCGCATCCGCCACTGATGCCGTAGTCGTACTGTCCATGATCTGATCTATTGTCTGTAAATGTACAAATGTACAATACTTTATATTATTGTCTATTGTAATCTATTGACAGTATTGACACTATTGACAGTAATGTCAGTAAATGTACGATACTTTATACTGCAGAAGAACTTGACTAGAACTTGAAGCAATAATTATATGTAGACTATTTTATTGTTAATTTATTTCATTGTTCATGGAGTAGTCCAGTGGTTCTCAAATGGGGGTACGCATACCCTTGGGGATACTTGAAGGTATGCCAAGGGGTACGAGAGATTTTTTTTTAAATATTATAAAAATAGCAACAATTCAAAAATCCTTTATAAATATATTTATTGAATAATACTTCAACAAAATAAATGTTTAGAATTAAGTTCATGAATCCAGATGGATCTCTATTACAATCCCCAAAGAGGGCACTTTAAGTTGATGATTACTTCTATGTGTACAAAATATTATTTATAATTGAATCACTTGTTTATTTTTCAACAAGTTTTTAGTTATTTTTATATCTTTTTTTCCAAATAGTTCAAGAAAGACCACTACAAATTAGCAATATCTTGCACTGTTATACAATTTAATAAATCAGAAACTGATGACATAGTGCTGTATTTTTTTTCTTTTTTTCAACCAAAAATGCTTTGCTCTGATTAGGGGGTACTTGAATTAAAAAAATGTTCACAGGGGAAAATCACTGAAAAAAGGTTGAGAACCACTGGAGTAGTCTATGACTGTGTGTGTTAGTTTTGGTTGATTGATTGAGACTTTTATTAGTAGGTTGCACAGTGAAGTACATATTCCGTACAATTGACCACTAAATGGTACCACCCCAATAAGTTTTTCAACTTGTTTAAGTCGGGGTCCACTTAAATTGATTCATGATACAGATATATACTATCATATATATACTATCATCATAATACAGTCATCACACAAGATAATCACATTGAATTATTTACATTATTTACAATCCGGGGTGTGGAGGTGGGGGGGTTTCAACAATTGAGAACAAAGAAATGGATATTGGAACAGTGTAGTCTGACTATGAAAACTGGATATCAAGATTCTTACCCTCTTCCTTTCCCTTTTGGCAAATGCAGACCTCATGTGCCCAGTCTGTCCGCTTGTGGAGGGGGTCGGGTGCTCCGGACTTGTCCGTGGTCTATCGAAAATAGTTGGCTTCGCACCTTTCTTCAGCACGAGTCGACGAGTGCTGATTCCCATTTCTGCCATTCGCAAGGGACCCTCTTCGAAACATGATCTTTCGAAATGTTCGCTGCATAATACACTGTACTTCGTATGTGTCGTCCAATCCAACCGTGTTCGCTTGACTTCTTTGTTCCATAGTAAAGCTTGGCCGCCATCTTTTGGGAAAAGAAACAATGAAACACCGGTTGTGTTTTGGTTTGTGTTGCTACATCCAGCAGCAACACACCGCTTCCCTACAACTCTCTTTTTTGCAGTCTCCATTGTTAATTGAACAAATTTCCAAAAGATTCACCAACACAGATGTCCTGAATACTGTGGAAATTAGCGATTAAAACAGAGCTGTTTAAATTGGGAGGGACCTATTCCAAGATGACGCGTTCAACTGCCTTCGTCACGCGCATACGTCATCATACCGCGACGTTTCAGCCGGATATTTCCCGGGAAATTTTAAATGTCACTTTATAAGTTAACCCGGCCGTATTGGCATGTGTTGCAATGTTAAGATTTCATCATTGATATATAAACTATCAGACTGCGTGGTCGGTAGTAGTGGGTTTCAGTAGGCCTTTAATAATGAGTAATTAAGAGCCAATATGTTACTAATTTGCATGTTAATAAGCAACTAATTAATGGTGAATATGTTCCCCATACTAAAGTGTTACCATGTTACGACTACTTTAAGTAAGATGGCGGCGCTTGATAGCGGCAGCTTCTTGCAGGCGCTCTTGGAAGTGTAGACCGATTTGGCAAAAATTACCCGTCAATTCAGTCAATTTCATGGCTGGCTCACAGCGTGGTCACTCCGTGATCACTTACGACCGACATACGATTCTGGATGTGGAGAGATCGGGCCATTTTGGGCTGAAAGATGCGTGTACGGTGGACCTCCTCGCTAGCTTGGGAATTCTTCGCGAGCTACATCCCGCAGTGGCCTTTGAAGCAGCGGGGTCCACTACCAGCGGGGACCGTCAACGAAAGAGACGTAAGCGATGTGTTCGAAACCAAAAGCGGGGATGCCGGGCTAAAGGCTTTGTTGTTAGCGGGGCTAACAACAAAGCTAAAGGCTAATCCTCAAAGAAGCGCTAAAATGGAGTCCGTTAAGCTATCAATTCCTCAATATCAATTCCTAGATATGGTCGAAACTATTTAAAGTGCACTACGCATAATAAACGTAACATTATTAATATTGCTACTACGGATAATTTCAACAAAAACTCCACAAAACATCCCACTACTTATAATATGGGCTTTTTAAACATAAGATCATTATCCTCCAAAACGTTATTAGTTAATGAGGTCATTAGAGACAACAATCTTGACGTCGTTGGTCTAGCCGAGACCAACGACGTCCCACTGGGGTGAGTTTTACTTGCCCGTATGCGGGCTCTGTACCGAGGATGTCGTTGTGGCTTGTGCAGCCCTTTGAGACACTTGTGATTTAGGGCTATATAAATAAACATTGATTGATTGATTGATTGACTGCTTTTTGCAGATGATGTGGTCCTGATGGCTTCATCCGGCCAGGATCTTCAGCTCTCGCTGGATCGGTTCACAGCCGAGTGTGAAGCGACTGGGATGAGAATCAGCACCTCCAAGTCCGAATCCATGGTTCTCGCCCGGAAAAGGGTGGAGTGCCATCTCCGGGTTGGGGAGGAGACTCTGCCCCAAGTGGAGGAGTTCAAGTACCTAGGAGTCTTGTTCACGAGTGGGGGAAGAGTGGATCGTGAGATCGACAGGCGGATCGGTGCGGCGTCTTCAGTAATGCGGACGCTGTATCGATCCGTTGTGGTGAAGAAGGAGCTGAGCCGGAAGGCAAAGCTCTCAATTTACCGGTCGATCTACGTTCCCATCCTCACCTATGGTCATGAGCTTTGGGTTATGACCGAAAGGACGGCCGAAATGAGTTTCCTCCACCGGGTGGCGGGGCTCTCCCTTAGAGATAGGGTGAGAAGCTCTGCCATCCGGGGGGAGCTCAGAGTAAAGCCGCTGCTCCTCCACATGGAGAGGAGCCAGATGAGGTGGTTCGGGCATCTGGTCAGGATGCCACCCGAACGCCTCCCTAGGGAGGTGTTTAGGGCACGTCCAACCGGTAGGAGGCCACGGGGAAGACACCAGGACACGTTGGGAAGACTATGTCTCCCGGCTGGCCTGGGAACGCCTTGGGATCCCCCGGGAGGAGCTGGACGAAGTGGCTGGGGAGAGGAAAGTCTGGGCTTCCCTGCTTAGGCTGCTGCCCCCGCGACCCGACCTCGGATAAGCGGAAGAAGATGGATGGATGGATGGATGATTGATTGATTGATTTTACTGGTGCGCAAAATGAAGCGTGCATGAACATCACCTTGTTCAAACAACAAAACAAACACATCTGAAAACCAGTCAGCTGTTGCCGTATCCGTAATACGCCGATAGGGAGAAGTTTTTATTTACACGATGAGTCGGGTGTGTCTCGACCTCCGCCGAACCCCTGAGCCCGACTCACCGAACCCCTAGGGTTCCATCCAACCCAGGTTAAGAACCACTGCTCTAGTATTTGGCTCTCTATTAGATGCAATGGTTTTTTCCGTATTGGGACCATGATTTCGGTCCTAACTTGTTCACACCTCCTAGATAGATAGCTAGATAGTACTTTATTGATTCCTTCAGGAGAGTTCCCTCAGGAAAATTAAAATTCCAGCAGCAGTGTACAGAATTGAGATCGAATTTAAAAAAGTAAATAATGGGGGTATAAATGGAAACAAAATAGAAAAATATTACAATAGAATAAAAAGAAAAAGCATCAATGAGAATACAAATATAACAGTAGAATAAGAATATAACAAGAGAAACTAGGCATTAGTGACCATGTTATGAAAACGTATTACACGGTTATTGTTTTGCATCCCCCGTCATTCTAGTACCCCCCTCCCTCCCAGAGAGGAGTTGTACGGTCTAATGGCGTGTGGGACAAAGGAGTTTTTTAGTCTATTAGTCCTGCACTTGGGATGAAGCAGTCTAGCACTGAACAGGCTCCTCTGGCTACTGACAACGGTATGCAGAGGGTGACTGGCATCATCCAGGATGCTCACTACTTTTTCCACAGTCCTCTTCTCTGCCACCGTCACCAGTGAGTCCAGTTTTAGTCCGATCGTAGAACCGGCCCGCCTGATCAGTTTCTCCAGTCTGGAGCTGTCCTTCTTAGATATACTGCCCCCCAGCACACTACGATGTAGTACAGAACACTGGCAACCACAGACTGGTAGTACATCCACAATAGTTTTTTACAGACGTTGAAGGAGTGCAGCCTCCTCAGGAAGTACAGCCTGCTCTGTCCTTTCCTGTACAAGTGGTCCGTGTTAACAGTCCAGTCCAGCTTGTTGTCCACCCACACCCCGAGGTACTTGAATGAGTCCACGGTCTGTACCTCGACTCCCTCGATCACAATAGGTTGTGACCTTGGACTCGACCTCCCAAAGTCAATGACCAGCTCCTTGGTCTTTGAAGGGTTGAGCTGCAAGAGGTTCCTGTGGCACCAGACAACAAAGTCCCTCACCAGCCTCCGAAACTCCTCCTCTCTGCCGTCCCTGATGCACCCGACGATGGCTGTGTCATCCGCGTACTTCTGGATGTGACACAGCTCTGAGTTGTAGCAGAAGTCCGCGGTGTACAGGGTGAAGAGAAGAGGGGCCAGCACCGTTCCCTGCGGTGCTCCGGTGCTGCTGATCACAGTGTCAGATGTGATGTCCTTCAGTCTGACGTACTGTGGCCTATCGGTGAGGTAGTCTGAAATCCAGGCAACCAGGCAGGGATCCACTCGCATTCTGTCCAGCTTGTCCTGGAGCAGGCGGGGCTGGATAGTATTAAAGGCACTCGAGAAGTCCAGGAACAGGATCCTCACAGCGCCATTTCCTCATATGGAAGCTACTTTTCCTTCTTGATGTCTCAAGAAGGGTAGAAATAAAAGAACACACACAGCAAAAAAGGGATTTGTTGAGTCGTTAGGTGTGATTGGCAGGCAAATTATGGGTGCAGGAACATTCTAATTAGCATGATGCTTTTCTATTTTTTGCTCGTTGGCATCCGACGTTTGCTGAAGTATCACCGTAGGGAGGAGGGAGGTAGAAAAAAAAAAAAAAAAAACAGATGGTGCGGTAATTCATGCCTCTCCTGTCCTGTCCTGGTCCTTCTGGGTCTTCCTCCTTTTGTATTCCATTTTGGCTCCTTGTATTCTGAGTGGGTTTATCCTCAAAGAGCCTCGCGAGCACCCGTGACTGGGGCGGCAATAAAGGAGATAATATCTACCTCCCGTCTAGTTTTCTCATTTTGACAATATCAGCTTTTTGCTGCGACGACTCGCCACATTCTTCTAACTATGTCAACCCTCGGGTGAACGGCGAACCTGTGAGTTGCTGATGGAAACAAATTCAGTGCCAGGACCTTCGTTTATTCATCCTTCTACCTGCCAAAAGTATTTGGCCACCTGCCTTTACTCACATATGAACTTGAAGTGCCATCCCATGGAATCGTCCAACGTGTTCTGGTATCCTGGAGCCTTCAAAGTTCCTTTCACTGGAACTAAGGTGTTAGAATAATTGTTTCTAAATGATCCCAAAAGCTTTGTATCACATTGAGTTCCTGGCAGGGGGACGGGAGCTGTCTTTGGGGCCTACCAGGAGGAAGGCTCGTAAAACTCCACCGTGACTTCAAAGCGGACAGATGGCAGGATCTGCCCAATTTCCAGACGAACTCTTTTTGAAGTATTTTACGACATCTTCTTTTGAACTGTTCTGTAACTGAAGGCTTTGATTGATTGATTGATTGATTGAGACTTTTATTAGTAGGTTGCACAGTGAAGTACATATTCCGTACAATTGACCACTAAATGGTAACACCCGAATAAGTTTTTCAACTTGTTTAAGTCGGGGTCCACTTAAATTGATTCATGATACAGATATATACTATCATACTATCATCATAATACAGTCATCACACAAGATAATCACATTGAATTATTTACATTATTTACAATCAGGGGTGAGGAGGAGGGGCGGGGGGGTAGGATATGGACATCAAGTAGTGGACATAGACAGAGAGAGAGAGAGAGAGAGAGAGAGAGAGAGAGAGAGAGAGAGAGAGAGAGAGAGAGAGAGAGAGAGAGAGAGAGAGAGAGAGAGAGAGAGAGAGAGATCAGAAGGCATAAGAAAAAGTATCTGCATTTGATTGTTTACATTTGATTATTAGCAATCCGGGGAGGGTGTTAGTTTAGGGTTGTAGCTGCCTGGAGGTGAACTTTTATTGCGGTTTTGAAGGAGGATAGAGATGCCCTTTCTTTTATACCAGTTGGGAGCGCATTCCACATTGATGTGGCATAGAAGGAGAATGAGTTAAGACCTTTGTTAGTTCGGAATCTGGGTTTAACGTGTTTAGTGGAGCTCCCCCTGGTGTTGTGGTTAGGGCGGTCATTTACGTTAAGGAAGTAGTTTGACATGTACTTCGGTATCAGGGAGGTGTAGCGGATTTTATAGACTAGGCTCAGTGCAAGTTGTTTAACTCTGTCCACTTTGTAGCACTTTTATTATTATTATTTTTATTTATTTTTTCTGCAAATTTTTTTTTTTTAAAACTTTTTATTCGACCCCTTTTACCGTATTGCATTTGCATTGTCTTGTTTAGCACACTCATTGTTTATGTTCTTTGTTTGTTTGTTTTTTTGTTTTGCTTAGTTGTTGTTTTTTTTTGTAGTGGGTTTTTTTTTTTGTTTTGTTTTTTGTTTGCTCCATGCTTTTTTAACCTGTAAAGCACTTTGGTGCAACCTAAACAGTTGTTGAAAATGTGCTATATAAATAAAGTTGACTTGACTTGACTTGACTTGACTCCACCTTGAGCCAGCCCACTTTAGAGAAGTGGGTAGGAGTGAGGTGGGATCTGGGGTGGAGGTCTAGAAGTAACCTGACTAGCTTGTTCTGAGATGTTTGGAGTTTAGATTTGAGGGTTTTGGAGGTGCTGGGGTACCAGGAGGTGCATGCGTAATCGAAAAAGGGTTGAACGAGAGTTCCCGCCAGAATCCTCAAGGTGCTTTTGTTGACCAGAGAGGAAATTCTGTAGAGAAATCTCGTTCGTTGGCAACGATGTTTACGACCCACTGCCCTCTGAAAGCAGCTGTGGTCAGGTGGGGGGGAGAAAGTCAAATAAAGAAGGAGGAGTGCAATCTTTTGGCAGAGCGTGGGTGACACTGTAAGAGGTTACAGGTCGACACGTTTTCTCCTCAATATTGAGTCCAAATTGAATTCTGCCTCCGTTTGATTCGTTGCCTCTTGTCTTGTTTAATAGATGTCATCAGTGTTTGAACCTGACATAAGGGGCCAAGTCCAACTCCTGAAAAAACAACCCCACACCATAATTCCTCCTCCACCAAATTTCACACTCGGCCCAATGCAGTCCGAAATGTAGCGTTCTCCTGGCAACCTCCAAACCCAGACTGGTCCATCAGATTGCCAGATGGAAAACAAGACTGAGAAAGTTGAGGAATGCTCATCAAAACACTTATTTGGAACATCCCACAGGTGAACAGGCTAATTGGGAACAGGTGGGTGCCATGATTGGGTATAAAAGCAGCTTCCATGAAATGCTCAGTCATTCACAAACAAGGACGGGGCGAGGGTCACCACTTTGTCAACAAATGCCTGAGCAAACTGTTTAAGAACAACATTTCTCAAACAGCTATTGCAAGGAATTTAGGGATTTCACCATCTACGCTCCGTAATATCATCAAAAGGTTCAGAGAATCTGGAGAAATCACTGCACGTAAGCAGCAAGGCTGAAAACCAACATTGAATGCATCAAAAAGCGACATCAGTGTGTAAAGGATATCACCACGTGGGCTCAGGAACACGTCAGAAAACCACTGTCAGTAACTACAGTTGGTCGCTACATCTGTGAGTGCAGGTTAAAACTCTACTATGCAAAGCCAAAGCCATTTATCAACAACACCCAGAAATGCCGCCGGCTTCGCTGGGCCCGAGCTCATCTAAGATGGACTGATGCAAAGCGTAAAAGTGTTCTGTGGTCTGACGAGTCCACATTTCAAATTGTTTTTGGAAACTGTGGACGTTGTGTCCTCCGGACCAGAACAATCCGGATTGTTCTAGGCGCAAAGTGTAAAAGCCAGCATGTGTGATGGTATGGGGGTGTATTAGTGGCCAAGACATGGGTAACTTACACATCTGTGAAGGCACCATTAATGCTGAAAGGTACATACAGCTTTTGGAGCAACATATGTTGCCATCCAAGCAACGTTACCATGGACGCCCCTGCTTATTTCAGCAAGACAATGCCAAGCCACGTGTTACAAGAGCGTGGCTTCATAGTAAAAGAGTGCGGGTACTAGACTGGCCTGCCTGTAGTCCAGACATTGAAAATATGAAGGCTAAAATATGAGAAGGGAGACTGTTGAACAACTTAAGCTGTACATCAAGCAAGAATGGGAAAGAATTCCACTTCAAAAATGTGTCTCCTCAGTTTCGAAACCTTTACTGAGTGTTGTTAAAAGGAAAGGCCATGTAACACAGTGGTAAAAAAAAAAGCCTTTTTTGCAATGTGTTGCTGCCATTCAATTCGAAGTTCATGATTATTTGCAAAAAATAACAAAGTTTCTCAGTGTGAACATGAAATATCTTGTCTTTGCAGTCTATTCAATTGAATATACACTACCGTTCAAAAGTTTGGGGTCACCCAAACAATTTTGTGGAATAGCCTTCATTTCTAAGAACAAGAATAAACTGTCAAGTTTCAGATGAAAGTTCTCTTTTTCTGGCCATTTTGAGCGTTTAATTGACCCCACCAATGTGATGCTCCAGAAACTCAATCTGCTCAAAGGAAGGTCAGTTTTGTAGCTTCTGTAACGAGCTAAAGTGTTTTCAGATGTGTGAACATGATTGCACAAGGGGTTTCTAATCATCAATTAGCCTTCTGAGCCAATGAGCAAACACGTTGTACCTAGGGCTGCAATTTACGATTAATTTGATAATCGATTAATCTGTTGATTATTACTTCGATTAATCGATTAATAATCGGATAAAAGAGACAAACTACATTTCTGTCCTTTCCAGTATTTTATTTAAAAAAAAACAGCATACTGGCACCATACTTATTTTGATTATTGTTTCTCAGCTGTTTGTACATGTTGCAGTTTATAAATAAAGGTTTATTTAAAAATAAAAAATATTTTTTTTTAATTTTTTTTTTTTTTTTTTTTTTTAAAAGCCTCTGCGCATGCGCATAGCATAGATCCAACGGATCGATGACTAAATTAATCGGCAACTATTTTTATAATCGATTTTAATCGATTAGTTGTTGCAGCCCTAATTGTACCATTAGAACACTGGAGTGATAGTTGATGGAAATGGGCCTCTATACACCTATGTAGATATTGCACTAAAAACCAGGGGCCGTACTTATCAAGCTTCTTAGAGTGCCATTTTACACTTAAGTCTTGAGAATTTGCAAAATTTAGTCCTACTCTCAAACTTAAGAATAAAAGCTTTTTATCAACGTTCTTAAGTCTAAGACTCACTCCTACTCTCCACGATATTTAAGAGACCTTCAGAGGTGTCTTAAGTGGTTAGGAGTTGCCAGCAGGGGATGGCACTGAGGCGAGAGAGACGTGCGCCAACGTTCAGGGAACGGAACAAAGTTTTTTTTTTTTTTATGACGAGCAGCTGATCAAACGGTATCGTTTAGACAGAGCGGATATTATTTTTGTCACAGATTTAATACTTTTCGATTCCTTGTTGATTTCTGCATGTGTCTGCAGTGGGCTAGTATATATAGAGCCACCCACACCAGTTTCAAATTAGTTGCCTAATTAATGAATTGGAAAGAAAATGTTATGACAGTAGCGTATGTGTGTGGCCGTGAGGTGAGTGACGTCAGTGAGTGTGTGGGCGAGAGAAGAGAGGGAGCGGTAGCGTGAGTGCCGGCGGGGACTAGTTTGTTTTGTATTATTTTGTAGTTTATTGTCAAAATATACACTCCCATTGTCCACTTAAATATTTCCAAGATATTTCTTTATTCTTAGACAACGGATTCCATTCCGTGATTGGTCATTTCTATGGACACAGAAATGACGTCACCTAAAATTGCGTTTACGGCACATAGTAATGTCGTAATTCAGCTCTGAGTGTGACACTTAAGATTCAGTCCTACACTTCGCTGAAAGTGTGAGTAAGACGCTTGATAACTAACTTTTAAGTGCAGCTTTCAGCCAAGAATTTATTTACTCTTAAGTCAACTCTTAGCAGACTTCTTAGGAGTAATTCTAAGAAGCTTGATAAGTACGGCCCCAGACATTTGCAGCTAGAATAGTCATTTACCACATTAGCAATGTATAGAGTGTATTTCTTTAAAGTTAAGACTAGTTTAAAGTTATCTTCATTGAAAAGTACAGTGCTTTTCCTTCAAAAATAAGGACATTTCAATGTGACCCCAAACTTTTGAACGGTAGCGTAAGTTGAAAAGGATTTTGCAAATCCTTAATTTTGTTTACGAATTACACAACGTGACAACTTCACTGCTTTTGGCTTTTGTATAACCATTTCTTTTCAAAAGGCGTGTTACATTTTAAAATGCTGTTTTGGGAGGCGAGCACCAATAACATTGATTTCAATTAATTTCAGCAAGAGACGCTGATTTGAGATACAAGTGCAGAAAGTTAAGAACCAATTAACCTACTAAGACCGTAAGTTAAGTGCTGCAGCTTTAAAACCGAGGCAGAAGGAACACTCATCTAAATCCCAGTCAGCCACTAACTGCCATGTTGCCACGGCAGCTGTAATAACATCTCATTATTATTCGGAAATGTTGGGCAGCAAAGTGACAGCTGATTTGATGTACACAGCAGGGGGCTAATTATTGAACTGCTTGTGTGTACAAAGTGGAGTGTCATTTCCACAACGCCACTTCAATCATTTCTGAGACATACAGTATGACATCGCTTCATAACACTGCAGTACTGCATGGTAAACATGTTCACGTCTTTCCCTCCTCCTCTGTACTGAAGTGAACCCCAGACTTGGTTGGAGAATGATCAGAGAACATGGACATGATCCATGGTGTCACTCGTGGAGACTGAACGCACACCGACACGGGAAGAGGAGATGAGTTGAGAGCAGAAAGAACCATTCCTCAGGATCGTTAGCACAGACTTGAAATCAGGCTATTTACTGTTGGAGATCTGTGTTGGCTATGACAAGACCACAGCAGAACCCTGAGAAGAAGGTCGGGGACGTCTCTGCGCTGCTGACCTGTCTCTGATCAGTATGGTCTCCTGCTGGCCCCACTATGGACTGGACTCTATTATGTTAGATCCACTATGGACCGGACTCTCACTATTATGTTAGATCCACTATGGACTGGACTCTCACACTATTATGTTAGATCCACTATGGACTGGACTCTCACACTATTATGTTAGATCCACTATGGACTGGACTCTCACGCTATTATGTTAGATCTACTATGGACTTGACTCTCACACTATTATGTTAGATCCACTATGGACCGGACTCTCACTATTATGTTAGATCCACTATGGACCGGACTCTCACTATTATGTTAGATCCACTATGGACTGGACTCTCACTATTATGTTAGATCCACTATGGACCGGACTCTCACTATTATGTTAGATCCACTATGGACCGGACTCTCACACTATTATGTTAGATCCACTATGGACTGGACTCTCACTATTATGTTAGATCTACTATGGACTGGACTCTCACACTATTATGTTAGATCCACTATGGACTGGACTCTCACTATTATGTTAGATCCACTATGGACTGAACTCTCACACTATTATGTTAGATCCACTATGGACTGGACTCTCACACTATTATGTTAGATCCACTATGGACTGGACTCTCACACTATTATGTTAGATCCACTATGGACTGGACTCTCACACTATTATGTTAGATCCACTATGGACTGGACTCTCACACTATTATGTTAGATCCACTATGGACTGGACTCTCACACTATTATGTTAGATCCACTATGGACTGGACTCTCACACTATTATGTTAGATCCACTATGGACTGGACTCTCACACTATTATGTTAGATCCACTATGGACTGGACTCTCACACTATTATGTTAGATCCACTATGGACTGGACTCTCACACTATTATGTTAGATCCACTATGGACTGGACTCTCACACTATTATGTTAGATCCACTATGGACTGGACTCTCACACTATTATGTTAGATCCACTATGGACTGGACTCTCTCACTATTATGTTAGATCCACTATGGACTGGACTCTCTCACTATTATGTTAGATCCACTATGGACTAGACTTTCACACTATTATGTTAGATCCACTATGGACTGGACTCTCACACTATTATGTTAGATCCACTATGGACTGGACTCTCACACTATTATGTTAGATCCACTATGGACTGGACTCTCACACTATTATGTTAGATCCACTATGGACTGGACTCTCACTATTATGTTAGATCCACTATGGACTGGACTCTCACATTATTATGTCAGATCCACTATGGACTGGACTCTCACACTATTATGTCAGATCCACTATGGACTGGACTTTCACACTATTATGTTAGATCCACTATGGACTGGACTCTCACTATTATGTTAGATCCACTATGGACTGGACTCTCACTATTATGTTAGATCCACTATGGACTGGACTCTCACACTATTATGTTAGATCCACTATGGACTGGACTCTCACACTATTATGTTAGATCCACTATGGACTGGACTCTCACACTATTATGTTAGATCCACTATGGACTGGACTCTCACACTATTATGTCAGATCCACTATGGACTGGACTTTCACACTATTATGTTAGATCCACTATGGACTGGACTCTCACACTATTATGTTAGATCCACTATGGACTGGACTCTCACTATTATGTTAGATCCACTATGGACTGGACTCTCACTATTATGTTAGATCCACTATGGACTGGACTCTCACACTATTATGTTAGATCCACTATGGACTGGACTCTCACACTATTATGTTAGATCCACTATGGACTGGACTCTCACACTATTATGTTAGATCCACTATGGACTGGACTCTCACACTATTATGTTAGATCCACTATGGACTGGACTCTCACACTATTATGTTAGATCCACTATGGACTGGACTCTCACACTATTATGTTAGATCCACTATGGACTGGACTCTCACACTATTATGTTAGATCCACTATGGACTGGACTCTCACACTATTATGTTAGATCCACTATGGACTGGACTCTCACACTATTATGTTAGATCCACTATGGACTGGACTCTCTCACTATTATGTTAGATCCACTATGGACTGGACTCTCTCACTATTATGTTAGATCCACTATGGACTAGACTTTCACACTATTATGTTAGATCCACTATGGACTGGACTCTCACTATTATGTTAGATCCACTATGGACTGGACTCTCACACTATTATGTTAGATCCACTATGGACTGGACTCTCACACTATTATGTTAGATCCACTATGGACTGGACTCTCACTATTATGTTAGATCCACTATGGACTGGACTCTCACATTATTATGTTAGATCCACTATGGACTGGACTCTCACACTATTATGTCAGATCCACTATGGACTGGACTTTCACACTATTATGTTAGATCCACTATGGACTGGACTCTCACACTATTATGTTAGATCCACTATGGACTGGACTCTCACTATTATGTTAGATCCACTATGGACTGGACTCTCACTATTATGTTAGATCCACTATGGACTGGACTCTCACACTATTATGTTAGATCCACTATGGACTGGACTCTCACACTATTATGTTAGATCCACTATGGACTGGACTCTCACACTATTATGTTAGATCCACTATGGACTGGACTCTCACACTATTATGTCAGATCCACTATGGACTGGACTTTCACACTATTATGTTAGATCCACTATGGACTGGACTCTCACACTATTATGTTAGATCCACTATGGACTGGACTCTCACTATTATGTTAGATCCACTATGGACTGGACTCTCACACTATTATGTTAGATCCACTATGGACTGGACTCTCACACTATTATGTTAGATCCACTATGGACTGGACTCTCACACTATTATGTTAGATCCACTATGGACTGGACTCTCACACTATTATGTTAGATCCACTATGGACTGGACTCTCACAGTATTATGTTAGATCCACTATGGACTGGACTCTCACACTATTATGTTAGATCCACTATGGACTGGACTCTCACACTATTATGTTAGATCCACTATGGACTGGACTCTCACACTATTATGTTAGATCCACTATGGACTGGACTCTCACACTATTATGTTAGATCCACTATGGACTGGACTCTCACACTATTATGTTAGATCCACTATGGACTGGACTCTCTCACTATTATGTTAGATCCACTATGGACTGGACTCTCTCACTATTATGTTAGATCCACTATGGACTAGACTTTCACACTATTATGTTAGATCCACTATGGACTGGACTCTCACTATTATGTTAGATCCACTATGGACTGGACTCTCACACTATTATGTTAGATCCACTATGGACTGGACTCTCACACTATTATGTTAGATCCACTATGGACTGGACTCCCACACTATTATGTTAGATCCACTATGGACTGGACTCTCACACTATTATGTTAGATCCACTATGGACTGGACTCTCACACTATTATGTCAGATCCACTATGGACTGGACTTTCACACTATTATGTTAGATCCACTATGGACTGGACTCTCACACTATTATGTTAGATCCACTATGGACTGGACTCTCACTATTATGTTAGATCCACTATGGACTGGACTCTCACTATTATGTTAGATCCACTATGGACTGGACTCTCACTATTATGTTAGATCCACTATGGACTGGACTCTCACACTATTATGTTAGATCCACTATGGACTGGACTCTCACACTATTATGTTAGATCCACTATGGACTGGACTCTCACCCTATAATGTTAGATCTACTATGGACTGGACATTCACAATATAATGCTAGATCCACTATGGACTGGACTCTCACACTATTATGTTAGATCCACTATGGACTGGACTTTCACACTATTATGTTAGATCCACTATGGACTGGACTTTCACACTATTATGTTAGATCCACTATGGACTGGACTCTCACTATTATGTTAGATCCACTATGGACTGGACTCTCACACTATTATGTTAGATCCACTAAGGACTGGACTCTCACTATTATGTTAGATCCACTATGGACTGGACTCTCACTATTATGTTAGATCCACTATGGACTGGACTCTCACACTATTATGTTAGATCCACTAAGGACTGGACTCTCACTATTATGTTAGATCCACTATGGACTGGACTCTCACACTATTATGTTAGATCCACTATGGACTGGACTCTCACACTATTATGTTAGATCCACTATGGACTGGACTCTCACACTATTATGTTAGATCCACTATGGACTGGACTCTCACTATTATGTTAGATCCACTATGGACTGGACTCTCACACTATTATGTTAGATCCACTATGGACTGGACTCTCACACTATTATGTTAGATCCACTAAGGACTGGTCTCTCACTATTATGTTAGATCCACTATGGACTGGACTTTCACACTATTATGTTAGATCCACTATGGACTGGACTCTCACACTATTATGTTAGATCCACTATGGACTGGACTCTCACACTATTATGTTAGATCCACTAAGGACTGGACTCTCACTATTATGTTAGATCCACTATGGACTGGACTCTCACACTATTATGTTAGATCCACTATGGACTGGACTCTCACACTATTATGTTAGATCCACTATGGACTGGACTCTCACACTATTATGTTAGATCCACTATGGACTGGACTCTCACACTATTATGTTAGATCCACTATGGACTGGACTCTCACACTATTATGTTAGATCCACTATGGACTGGACTCTCACACTATTATGTTAGATCCACTATGGACTGGACTCTCACACTATTATGTTAGATCCACTATGGACTGGACTCTCACACTATTATGTTAGATCCACTATGGACTGGACTCTCTCACTATTATGTTAGATCCACTATGGACTGGACTCTCTCACTATTATGTTAGATCCACTATGGACTAGACTTTCACACTATTATGTTAGATCCACTATGGACTGGACTCTCACTATTATGTTAGATCCACTATGGACTGGACTCTCACACTATTATGTTAGATCCACTATGGACTGGACTCTCACACTATTATGTCAGATCCACTATGGACTGGACTTTCACACTATTATGTTAGATCCACTATGGACTGGACTCTCTCACTATTATGTTAGATCCACTATGGACTGGACTCTCACACTATTATGTTAGATCCACTATGGACTGGACTCTCACACTATTATGTTAGATCCACTATGGACTGGACTCTCACACTATTATGTTAGATCCACTATGGACTGGACTCCCACACTATTATGTTAGATCCACTATGGACTGGACTCTCACACTATTATGTTAGATCCACTATGGACTGGACTCCCACACTATTATGTTAGATCCACTATGGACTGGACTCTCACACTATTATGTTAGATCCACTATGGACTGGACTCTCACACTATTATGTTAGATCCACTATGGACTGGACTCCCACACTATTATGTTAGATCCACTATGGACTGGACTCTCACACTATTATGTTAGATCCACTATGGACTGGACTCCCACACTATTATGTTAGATCCACTATGGACTAGACTTTCACACTATTATGTTAGATCCACTATGGACTGGACTCTCACTATTATGTTAGATCCACTATGGACTGGACTCTCACACTATTATGTTAGATCCACTATGGACTGGACTCTCACACTATTATGTCAGATCCACTATGGACTGGACTTTCACACTATTATGTTAGATCCACTATGGACTGGACTCTCACACTATTATGTTAGATCCACTATGGACTGGACTCTCACACTATTATTTTAGATCCACTATGGACTGGACTCTCACACTATTATGTTAGATCCACTATGGACTGGACTCTCTCACTATTATGTTAGATCCACTATGGACTGGACTCTCACACTATTATGTTAGATCCACTATGGACTGGACTCTCACACTATTATGTTAGATCCACTATGGACTGGACTCTCACACTATTATGTTAGATCCACTATGGACTGGACTCTCACACTATTATGTTAGATCCACTATGGACTGGACTCTCACACTATTATGTTAGATCCACTATGGACTGGACTCTCACACTATTATGTTAGATCCACTATGGACTGGACTCTCACACTATTATGTTAGATCCACTATGGACTGGACTCTCACACTATTATGTTAGATCCACTATGGACTGGACTCTCTCACTATTATGTTAGATCCACTATGGACTGGACTCTCTCACTATTATGTTAGATCCACTATGGACTAGACTTTCACACTATTATGTTAGATCCACTATGGACTGGACTCTCACTATTATGTTAGATCCACTATGGACTGGACTCTCACACTATTATGTTAGATCCACTATGGACTGGACTCTCACACTATTATGTCAGATCCACTATGGACTGGACTTTCACACTATTATGTTAGATCCACTATGGACTGGACTCTCTCACTATTATGTTAGATCCACTATGGACTGGACTCTCACACTATTATGTTAGATCCACTATGGACTGGACTCTCACACTATTATGTTAGATCCACTATGGACTGGACTCTCACACTATTATGTTAGATCCACTATGGACTGGACTCCCACACTATTATGTTAGATCCACTATGGACTGGACTCTCACACTATTATGTTAGATCCACTATGGACTGGACTCCCACACTATTATGTTAGATCCACTATGGACTGGACTCTCACACTATTATGTTAGATCCACTATGGACTGGACTCTCACACTATTATGTTAGATCCACTATGGACTGGACTCCCACACTATTATGTTAGATCCACTATGGACTGGACTCTCACACTATTATGTTAGATCCACTATGGACTGGACTCCCACACTATTATGTTAGATCCACTATGGACTAGACTTTCACACTACTATGTTACATCCACTATGGACTGGACTCTCACACTATTATGTTAGATCCACTATGGACTGGACTCTCACTATTATGTTAGATCCACTATGGACTGGACTCTCACTATTATGTTAGATCCACTATGGACTGGACTCTCACACTATTATGTTAGATCCACTATGGACTGGACTCTCACACTATTATGTCAGATCCACTATGGACTGGACTTTCACACTATTATGTTAGATCCACTATGGACTGGACTCTCACACTATTATGTTAGATCCACTATGGACTGGACTCTCACACTATTATTTTAGATCCACTATGGACTGGACTCTCACACTATTATGTTAGATCCACTATGGACTGGACTCTCTCACTATTATGTTAGATCCACTATGGACTGGACTCTCACACTATTATGTTAGATCCACTATGGACTGGACTCTCACACTATTATGTTAGATCCACTATGGACTGGACTCTCACACTATTATGTTAGATCCACTATGGACTGGACTCACACTATTATGTTAGATCCACTATGGACTGGACTCTCACACTATTATGTTAGATCCACTATGGACTGGACTCTCACACTATTACGTCAGACCGACTCGACGTCCATTGCATCCACGACTGTATATATCGGTATCGGTTGATATCGGAATCGGTAATTAAGAGTTGGACAATATCGGAATATCGGCAAAAAATACATTATCGGACATCTCTAATATTTACATAATATATGTACAGTATATGATATATTATATGTTTATATCATATATACAATATATAACAATTAGCATTGGAAAAATAGTTTTGAATGTGAAGAAAATTAGGGATGTCCGATAATGGCTTTTTGCCGATATCCGATATTCCGATATTGTCCAACTCTTTAATTACCGATACCGATATCAACCGATACCGATATCAACCGATATATGCAGTCGTGGAATTAACACATTATTATGCCTAATTCGGACAACCAAGTATGGTGAAGATAAGGTACTTTTTTAAAAAAAATTAGTAAAATAAGATAAATAAATTAAAATTAACACATTATTATGCCTAATTTGGACAACCGGGTATGGTGAAGATAAGTTACTTTTTAAAAAAATTAGTAAAATAAGATAAATAAATTAAAAACATTTTCTTGAATAAAAAAGAAAGTAAAACAATATAAAAACAGTTACATAGAAACTAGTAATGAATGAAAATGAGTAAAATTAACTGTTAAAGGTTAGTACTATTAGTGGAGCAGCAGCACGCACAATCATGTGTGCTTACGGACTGTATCCCTTGCAGACTGTATTGATATATATTGATATATAATGTAGGAACCAGAATATTAATAACAGAAGGAAACAACCCTTTTGTGTGAATGAGTGTAAATGGGGGAGGGAGGTTTTTTGGGTTGGTGCACTAATTGTAAGTGTATCTTGTGTTTTTTATGTGGATTTAATTTTTTTTTTTTTTAAACTAACAAAAAAAACAATACCGATAATAAAAAAAACGATACCGATAATTTCCGATATTACATTTTAACGCATATATCGGCCGATAATAAAATGTTTATTCTCCATAAGCCATTGTTGCCAATGAAGTGAGGTGGTTAAAAGTGTGCAGTATTGAGCCGCTGTTCTGCAGGCTCTGTTGGAAAGCTGTGTTAGTTCTGATGGAGTGTGAGTGTTTTCCCTGGTAAATGAAACATGACAAGGCATTAGGATATCAAACACAACATCCAAACACACACACATGCGCACACAAATGAAGGAGCTCATTACAGTAGAGTGGTGCGGCCAGTGATCCCTATAAGCAGGCTCACCGGATTAAAAGTTGATTCCCCTCCGCGATTAGATGCGGCGAGTAGATTAGTTATGATGATGTCCTCTGAGGCACACCGATAGGGCTTGTCGCGTGACGTCATGTAAATGGCACACACAAAAAAACCCCCGCCTTTTATCCTTTCCCGTAGTGCTGTTATTACCAGGGGAGACCCAGTGTTTACATGCAGAAACATCCTTTCATGGCTACGCAACTTTCATCATCAAACACGGCATTTAGTTCAACCGGAGCCTGTTTTGCATACGCGTGAATAAGCAGCGGCGCCGCCTCTGAGGTTGTATTCAGCGCACGGGCCGACCGGGCTTTCAACCTGGACGAGGAGCATCACTTCCTGGGTGCTTCACAATGATCGCTCAGTGGGTAATTCAGCTAAAGGGCCAGGAGTGAGCGAGGCATGAGCGGTCCGGTGAAGAGGGAGCTAGGTAGTGAAGGAGCCCGCTGAGAGCAACACCAATTATTGCACATGTGAGGATCCGGCGTTGTTGCATCTCTACGGTTTCATTGTGATACAGTCGCGATCAAAAATGTACATTTCGATGACATATATCTGGGGTCACCAACCTTTTTGAAACCAAGAGCTACTTCTTGGGTAGTGATTAATGCGAAGGGCTACCAGTTTGATACACACTTAAATAAATTGCAGAAATAGCCAATTTCCTCAATTTACCTTTAACTCTATGTTATTATTAATAATTAATGATATTTACACTTAATTGAACAGTTTAAAAGAGGAGAAAACACGAAAAAAATGACAATTGAATTTTGAAACATAGTTTATCTTCAATTTCGACTCTTTAAAATTCAAAATTCAACCGAAAAAAAGAAGACAAAAACTAGCTAATTCGAATCTTTTTGAAAAAATTAAAAAAATAATTTATGGAACATCATTAGTAATTCTTCCTGATTAAGATTAATTTTAGAATTTTGATGACATGTTTTAAATAGGTTAAAATACAATCTGCACTTTGTTAGAATATAAAACAAATTGGACCAAGCTATATTTCTAACAAAGACAAATCATTATTTCTTCTAGATTTTCCAGAACAAAAATTTTAAAAGAAATTCAAAAGACTTTGAAATAAGATTTAAATTTGATTCTACAGATTTTCTAGATTTGCCAGAATATTTTTTTTGAATTTTGATCATAATAAGTTTGAAGAAATATTTTACAAATATTCTTCGTCGAAAAACTTAAGCTAAAATGAAGAATTAAATTAAAATGTATTTATTATTCTTTACAATAAAAAAAAAACAATTACTTGAACATTGATTTAAATTGTCAGGAAAGAAGAGGAAGGAATTTAAAAGGTAAAAAGGTATATGTGTTTAAAAATCCTAAAATCATTTTTAAGGTTGTATTTTTTCTGTAAAATTGTCTTTCTGAAAGTACAAAAATACATGAATTTATTTAAACAAGTGAAGACCAAAGTCTTTAAAATATTTTCTTGGATTTTCAAATTCTATTTGAGTTTTGTCTCTCTTAGAATTAAAAATGTCGGGCAAAGCGAGACCAGATTGCTAGTAAATAAATACAATTTAAAAAATAGAGGCAGCTCACTGGTAAGTGCTGCTATTTGAGCTATTTTTAGAACAGGCCAGCGGGCTACTCATCTGGTCCTTACGGGCTACCTGGTGCCCGCGGGCACTGCGTTGGTGACCCCTGACATATATGCTGAGTAAGAAGGACCACCAAGACAGAATAGGAATATTATCAAGTTTTACTAAAGCTTTAGGAGAACCACCTAGACCAGGGGTGTCCAAACTTTTTCCACTGAGGGCCGCACACTGAAAAATCAAAGCAAGCGGGGGCCATTTTGATATTTTTCATTTAAAAAAAACAATATATGTATAAAAAATATACATTTAGGCCTCCACTCAAGCTTGATCCCGGGGACCCCAAAGGGTTTTGGTCCAAAAAATATAAAAAATGTGTCATTATTCAGTATTATTATTTTTATTCAAGTTTTAAATCTCTAGATCAACATTAGGTCTATCTGTCAATATAACGTTTTTAAAGATTTAAGTTGTATGCTCTTTTTGTCAAAGAAAACCTAGTTTTTTATGGAAAAAACACAAAATATGCAATATTTTCCCCCAATAAAATTTTTAAGTGGAATATTTGACATTATATAATAATTGGAGCCTTAAAAAGGTCAATAACTCATAACATTGATTTTAATTCATTATTATTTTTGGACCAATGACACTTAAAAACAAATCACACTAACATTATTGGGGATCCAAAAGGGTCCTACTCATTAAAGTGCTAAAAAATAAATTATAATTTTTTTTACTGTTTACTTTTAACACAATAATCTCAATTAGGGATGTCCGATAATGGCTTTTTGCCGATATCCGATATTCCGATATTGTCCAACTCTTTAATTACCGATACCGATATATACCCTATACCGATATCAACCGATATATGCAGTCGTGGAATTAACACATTATTATGCCTAATTTGGACAACCAGGTATGGTGAAGATAAGGTACTTTTTAAAAAAAAATTGTAAAATAAGATAAATAAATTAAAAACATTTTCTTGAATAAAAAAGAAAGTACAACAATATAAAAACAGTTACATAGAAACTATTTTTTTTATTTTTTATTAAATCCACATAAAAAACACAAGATACACTTACAATTAGTGCACCAACCCAAAAAACCTCCCTCCCCCATTTACACTCATTCACACAAAAGGGTTGTTTCTTTCTGTTATTAATATTCTGCTTCCTACATTATATATCAATATATATCAATACAGTCTGCAAGGGATACAGTCCGTAAGCACACATGATTGTGCGTGCTGCTGCTCCACTAATAATACTAACCTTTAACAGTTAATTTTACTCATTTTCATTCATTACTAGTTTCTATGTAACTGTTTTTATATTGTTGTACTTTCTTTTTTATTCAAGAAAATGTTTTTAATTTATTTATCTTATTTTACTAATTTTTTTAAAAAGTACCTTATCTTCACCATACCTGGTTGTCCAAATTAGGCATAATAATGTGTTAATTCCACGACTGCATATATCGGTTGATATCGGTATCGGTTGATATCGGTATCGGTAATTAAAGAGTTGGACAATATCGGAATATCGGATATCGGCAAAAAGCCATTATCGGACATCCCTATTAAAAACCCTTCTTTTTAAAAAAAAACTTTTTTTTTTAGATATATGCATACTAGTTCTAGCTATTTGGCTGTTCTAGTTTTTATTTTTATACATTTTTTATTATCTTTTTTTTTTTTTAATACACTGTAGCACTTTGAGGTTGTTTACTCAATGTAAAGTGCTTTTTACAAATAAAATCTATTATTATTATTAATATTATCTTTGACGAGCGTTTTTGTAGTATGTCCTTAGAAACAGCCGGGTGCTCGTGTTACGTAGAGGATCTTTGAGTTGCGTGGATGCAGTACTGTAGGTCTGTGTAGAGTTTTTTAATGCAGGCTTTAGATTTATGTTTAGCTGCCCTTCTTACAGGAAGTAAATGTAAGAGACAAACTTTTGAAGATCGTTAATTAGCTCTCTGGTCTCCCAAGGTTCTCTGCAGCCGTCCCAATTTTGTTTTATTCCTGCACTGTGCTTTTATTAATGCATGCGCAAAAAAAAAAAAAAAGAGCACACGAGTCACTTTTTGCACACCTGCACATTAATCAGTGTGACATCGTCATGGAAACCAAGGCGAAGAGATCCCAGGTGGCCACACGCACACACACACAGACACAAACTCACGCACACGCATAGGTGGATTAATGACCGGGCCTACCGGGCCCAGGCCCAGGGGGCCAGAGGCCCCAAGGGGCCAGGCCAACTTGGCCCCGCGGCCGCGACCCAAGCAAAACTACTTTTGCAAAAATAATAATCTTAAGCCCCAAGGGGCCAGGCCAACTTGGCCCCGCGGCCATGATCCATAGAGGGTAAGAGGCCCCAAGGGGCCAGGTCAACTTGGCCCCGCGGCCGCGACCCACAGAGGGCCAGAGGCCCCAAGGGGCCAGGCCAACATGGCCCCGCGGCCATGATCCATAGACGGTCAGAGGCCCCAAGGGGCCAGGCCAACTTGGCCCCGCGGCCACGATCCATAGAGGGTCAGAGGCCCCAGGGGGCCAGGTCAACTTGGCCCCGCGGCCACGATCCATAGACGGTCAGAGGCCCCAAGGGGCCAGGCCAACTTGGCCCCGCGGCCACGACCCACAGAAGGCCAGAGGCCCCAAAGGGCCAGGCCAACTTGGCCCCGCGGCCGCGAGCCACAGAAGGCCAGAGGCCCCAAGGGGCCAGGTCAACTTGGCCCCGCGGCCACGATCCATAGAGGGTAAGAGGCCCCAAGGGGCCAGGTCAACTTGGCCCCGCGGCCGCGACCCACAGAGGGCCTGAGGTCCTAAGGGGTCAGGCCAACTTGGCCCCGCGGCCATGATCCATAGAGGGCCAGAGGCCCCGAGGGGTCAGGCCAACTTGGCCCCGATCCATAGAGGGTCAGAGGCCCCAAGGGGCCAGGCCAACTTGGCCCCGCGGCCACGACCCACAGAGGCCCCAAGGGGCCAGGCAAAATTGGCCCCGCGGCCATGATCCACAGAGGGCCAGAGGCTCTCAATCATTATTATCAAAGCTAATTCTCAAATTGGATGGATCACACAACCTCACTCACATATTCTTTATCAATTATTAAAGGTTGTTTCTGAATTTTGATCACAGAACTTAATGCAAATATTCTTGATTGATTGACAAAGCTCATTCTCAAATTTTGATTACACAACCTTACTCTGACAAATTATCATTATCAAAAAGCTCTATCTCGAATTTGGATCACAGAATCTCACTCAAGTATTCTTAGCTGTGCCCCTCCCCCATCAAGTCTTTCATAAACCGGTCTGTTCTTTTAGAATCTCCTCATTTGGTATTTTGAACTCGTGAGAGACTGCTCAAAATTTGGTTTCCTTTCCCTCAGTTCAGACTCAGAGATAATTTGAAATCATTCAACAAGAAGTTTAACGCGCGCACACACACACACACACACACTTGAGTTGAGCATTACTTGGAAATTCTTATATTTTCCATTTTGCTGTTATTATCAGCATCTTCCCATTTTGTCCTTTTCTTTCGAGAAAGTTTACAGTCTGACATTTGTCACTGCTGTCAGTTAATAACTTTTTGGTCTTTGACCCATTTTGTCATTTTCTCGATTCGATCGTCACTGACCACTCTCTCCTGTCTGGCAGACATCGTTGCTGCCATCATAGCTAGCAAGCTGCCTGCAGCGGGTCATCCCTATGTTCCCCGTCCCTATGTTACCCGGGTCCTATGTTCCCCTCTACCGGGGAACTAAGGACCCTTTTTAAAAAAAAGGGTTCTATGTTCCCCGCTGCGGGGAACGTACAACACTTTTTCCAGAAAAGGGTTCTATG
Source organism: Entelurus aequoreus (assembly GCF_033978785.1). Lineage (NCBI taxonomy): Eukaryota > Metazoa > Chordata > Actinopteri > Syngnathiformes > Syngnathidae > Entelurus > Entelurus aequoreus. The sequence continues at coordinate 1,386,716 of NC_084755.1, forward strand.
TTCCCCGCTGCTTCCAATGCGCGACTAAGTAAGACGCACGCAGACACGCATGACAGAGACGCGTTTAAGTTGTCGAAGGAAGGAAGTTCGCGTTTGAGTTGCTCTATCTGCTGCCGCACGCCCTGTGACAGGTTAGGTTTAGGGATGGTTTTGGTCAGGGCACAATTTCGCCAAAAAAGTGCTCCACAACGCCCTGTGACAGGTTAGGTTTAGGGATAGTTTTGGTCAGGGCACAATTTCGCCAAAAAAAAGTGCTCCACAACGCCCTGTGACAGGTTAGGTTTAGGGATGGTTTTGGTCAGGGCACAATTTCGCAATTTCGCCAGATACAATGCAGGGAACATAGGACCCTTTTTTAGAAAAAGGGTCCTAAGTTCCCCGGTCGCATACAAAGACCCAGGAACAACCGGGGAACATAGGACCCGGGGAACATAGGACCCGGGGAACATAGGCACGCTCCCGCCTGCAGATAGCAACATTTTGGTGTCCTTTGGGAAAATATTTAGAAAGAAGACAAAAGTACACACAGTTGTACAACTATTATCTTTATGATCTTTTTTTTGTTAGTTTCTCTGTTACTGTGTGTGGCCAATTAAGCGACTTTTGGCCATACCTGGCTGGTGACATTTAGCGACTTTCTGGTTGATGTTAAGATTAATAATAGCAACAGTTCTCTTCATCTTAATGCAATTTATTGTGTCTGTCTCTCCACATTTTGCCATTAGGTACTTTGAGCTCTTGTTGGTCAGTCACTCTAAGGTACATTGTTGCTGCCATCATAGCTAGCAAGCTGCCTGCAGATAGCGACATTTTGGTGTCCTTTGAGAAATATTAAGAAAGAAGACAAAAGTACAAGACATTGTACGATTACTATCTTTTTAAAATTATTTGTTTCACTGTGTGATTGACCGACTTTGCCGCTAGATTTCGCGTCTTTTGGCCATACCTGGCTAGCGACTAAAAACATCATTTAGCGACTTTTTGGTTGTGAAGATAAGTGGTAAAAGCAGATCTTCCTGTTGGTCTTCCCACATTTTGCCATTTGGTACTTTGCACTCTTCTTGGTCACTCCAAGGCATTTGTCCCTGCCTTCAGCTAGTCACTTGGCTCTTTTGGAATATATTTCACTGTAATTGGCTCTCTCTCTCTCTTTCTCCTCAGTACAAATCAGCCTGTTCCCTTGCCATTCATCACTGACCACTCTGCTCTCCTGTCTGTCAGACATTATTGCTGCTTGCAGATAGCTTGGGGTCCTTAGAGAAAATATCAGAAGAGAAAAGTACACAATTATCTTAATTATCTTTTTTATTCAGTCAGTCCTTCAGTGAGTCCCAGTGTGTTGGCGATTAAGCAACGTTGGCATTCAATTAGCGACTTTTGGCCATACATGGCTGGCGACTCAAAAAACTAGAAAAAAAGTACAAAAAGTTGTACAATTAATATCTTTATTATCCTTAATTCCCCTGAATCCTAGAGTGTGTTGCAATTAAGCAACTTTGCTGCTAGGTTTAGCGACTCTTGTTTTGGGCATACCTGGCTAGCGACTACAAACATTATTCAGCAACTTTTTGGCTGTTAAGATTAACGTTAATAAATTAAATCCTAATACAATTTATTGTGTTGGTCTCGCCATCTTGCTATTAGGTACTTTGAATTCTTGTTGGTCTCTGCTAAGGTATCTGGCTGTTGTCTTTGCCTTCAGTTAGTCACTTGGCTCTGGAATATATTTAACTGTACTTGGCTCTCTCTTTCTCCTCAGTACAAATCAGTCTGTTCCCTTGCCATTTAGACATTTTCTTGATTGGATCATCACTGACCACTCTGCTCTCCTGCTGTCTATCAGACATTGTTGCTCCCATCATAGCTAGCAAGCTGCCTTGGTGTCCTTTGTGAAAATATTTAGATAGAAGACTAAAGTGCACAAAGGTGTACAATTATTATCTTTTCAAAATATTTGTTTCACTGTCAGTGTGATTGACCGACTTTGCCGCTAGATTTCGCGTCTTTTGGCCATACCTGGCTAGCGACTGAAAACATCATTTAGCAACTTTTTGGTTGTAAAGATAAGAGGTAAAAGCAGATCTGCCTGTTGGTCTTTCCACATTTTGCCATTTGGTACTTTGCACTCTTGTTGGTCACTCCAAGGCATTTGTCCCTGCCTTCAGCTAGTCACTTGGCTCTTTTGGAATATATTTCACTGTAATTGGCTCTCTCTCTCTTTCTCCTCAGTACAAATCAGTCTGTTCCCTTGCCATTTAGACATTTTCTTGATTCGATCATCACTGACCACTCTGCTCTCCTGCTGTCTATCAGACGAATCAGTTGATTCTCTGCTCTCAATTGTCTATGCTAGTAAGCTGTTATTCTCGGCTTTGGAGTGTTGATGCTGGGTTGCTAGTTTTCTAAATCACCTCACACACTTGAAGGAAGCAGCACCGATCATAAACACACAAACAAACTCACACACACACACACACACACACACACACACACACACACATAGTTGGTTTATCTGTTGTGATAGGCAAAGAGCCAATGTGCAAAGAAAGAAGGGAAATATGGATCATAAACGTTTAAGTGGAGGAGCTAGAAAAAAAATTCAGCAAGAAAAGAAAAAAAAGGAATCAGTTTTACTTGAGAGTGTTCCAAATATCTCCAGCTTCTTCAGTACAAAGACATCTGCTGAAAGCAATTCTATAAATGCTACTGCAAATTCAGCTAAGGTTAGCAATGCACCTGAGCTAGCATGTAGCTCCCAAGATCCTGAGACCACTACAAGTGTAGACACTGAACCAAATGCTTCTGATGCTTATGATTCAACCAATTCAGCAGTAGCCAGTTGCTCGGATGAATGTGAGGTCACTGCACCTCTGGACAGCATAGAAAATGAGCTGAATCTTTCTTCAACACCATCTACAGTGACAACTCTACCTAGTGATCCCGCTAAATGGGCTGAGACCCTCACTGAGTCAATGAAGGAAGTTCTTATTCAAAGAGGTGCAAAATCATTTCACAACCGTCACAGCCATTATCCAGCTTCTGTGAGGAACAGTGGGCTAGGAGGCAAAACCCGATGCCTAAACAATGAACATTTTACTTCACACTTGCCCAATGGACAACGAGTACAAAGAGAGTGGCTGATGTACTCTCCCTCTACTGGTAATGTTTACTGCTTTGCATGCAAACTGTTTTCCCCAAAAACGCATTCTTTTGTGACAGGCTATTGTGATTGGAAACACTCAGAAAGATTTGGTGAACATGAGCGAAGTGCTGAGCACATAACCTGCATGCAAGCAGTCTTGAACCGCGCCAAAGGTGCCACAGTTGATGCAGACCTGTTCAAACAGTTTCAGGCAGAGAGCAGCTATTGGAGGCAGGTGTTACAAAGAGTTGTTGCAGTCATTAAATTCCTTGCAGAAAGGGGCCTTGCATTTAGGGGTAAAAATGAATCGTTAGGGTCTCCTCTCAATGGGAACTACCTTGGTATTCTGGAGGTCCTGGCTGAATTTGATCCCTTTCTAAAGGATCACATCAGAAAGTTTGGGCAGATGGGTCGAGGTAATACCTCATATCTGTCCTCCACCATTTGTGAGGAATTCATTGAATTGATGGGTGCAAAAACCAAACAGGCTATAGCAGATGAACTGCAAGCAAGCAAATACTACTCTATCATTGTGGATTCAACCCCAGATTTATCTCATGTGGACCAATTGACATTCATATTCCGTTTTGTTAGCAAAGAGGGCAGTGTTGTTGAACGCTTTGTGGGTTTTGAGCCCATTACTAGCCATACAGGTGAAAGTTTGGCTAACTGTGTCATGTCTGTGTTGGAAAATCTAGGGTTAGAGCTGTCAAATTGCAGGGGGCAGGCTTATGATAATGCCAGCAACATGTCAGGGAGGTATAATGGGTTGCAGGCTCACTTAAAGAAAAGCAACCCATTAATACACTATATTCCATGTGCAGCTCACTCTTTGAATTTGGTGGGAGTCAACAGCATTGACAGATGTGGAAATGAAGTCTCTAAGTATTTTGACTTGATTCAGTCTATTTACAACTTCACAACTGCATCCACACACCGATGGGACAGGGTATTTGGCAATTCCAACATAGATCTCACACTTAAAGCTTTATCCAACACGCGTTGGAGTTGCCGTGCAGAATCTACCAAAGCACTGTGGCAGAACTACAGTAAAATAAAAGCAGCACTACAGGTTATTTCCACTGATGACACAGAGAAACGAGACACACGAACTGAAGCTGACAGTCTAGTGCGGAAGCTGGATTCACTTGAGATGGCCTTCATGGCAGGCTTTTGGGACACTGTTCTGTCCAGATTTCAGGCCACAAGTCTGCAACTTCAGAAAGCAGACATGGACCTTGGTACAGCAGTTAGATTGCTGGAATCTCTGCGCACCTTTGTTCTCTCCCAAAGAGATCTATTTGATCATTTTGAGCAGAAAGCCTTAAACATGTTGGGTGGCACCCCATCTTACAGGGCTGAACGGACGAGGAAACGTAAAAAGTTTGCTGATGAATCAGCATCCCCAGATGTTGTGCTTGAGGGAAGGCAACTGTTTCAAATAGAGACATTTATTGCCTCTATTGATCAACTGAGTTCAAGCCTTAATCACCGTCTGGAGGCCTACAAACATCTGAACAATTTGTTCAGTGTCCTTTTCTCTTTGGATACAGAGTCCAATGCTTCAGTCCTTCACAAGGCCAAGATTCTCACTGAATCATACCCATCTGACCTCAATGAAAGTCTTGGACAGGAGCTTATACAGTTCAAATCTTTTATACAGCTCAACAACACTGATGAGGAGAGGACCCCTTCAGGACTGCTCAAAACAATAATACATTTTGGACTACAGCCTACGTTTCCTAATACATACATTGCGCTACAGATTTTTCTCACTCTACCGGTCAGTAACTGTGAGGGAGAACGCTCATTCTCTCTTTTGTCAAGAGTAAAAAATGAGCTGCGCACAAGAATGACTCAGAAAAGATTAAATGCGTTATCTCTAATGGCAATTGAGAGTGAGCTGACAAGAGAGTTGGACTTCAATGATGTGGTGGATGATTTTGCAAAATTGAAAGCACGAAAGAAACCCCTTGCTTAAAGGTGCACTGTGTAAGATTTTTAGGTTATTTCCAGAATTCACCCATTCACTAATGTTAGGCTACCAGTTTTCATGAATACTTACCACCACCATAAAATTCTAAGTATCCATTATGACTTGGAGAATTGCACTTTTGCCATTTCTGGGAAGTGTCACCTGGATTGTGAAGATAGGATTGACTTTAGGCAGAAGCTTGGTGCTTTCTCTGGCAAACTGAACCTCAAGCTTCATTCTCTGCAGCTTTGCATTCTTGTGCAGACTTTCATCCACAAGGAACTTTTCAACTTCCCCACTATCGTGAAGGGGCCATCAAAAGATTTCAGTGTGTCCAGCATGTCTAGTCTCTTACTCTCCTTTCTTTGAGCCATCTCTTGTTTCTCATCTGCCCTACTCTCGAATTTTGCCTTCATGAATTTACTCCAGTTGAGTTCAACCTCCCTTTTTGCTTGTGCTGCTGCCTTGAAACCTCTGGAGCTCCTGGCTCTTCTGTAAAATTATTGACCTATTGACTGCGTTCAGTGTGCCCAACTTCTTCAGTTTGTAGTCCACCTTGCCACATTGTCTCTCCATCCCAATGTTGTGCACAGGGGTGCCATCA
>NC_084755.1:1397436-1409936 GCF_033978785.1 Entelurus aequoreus
TACAAAAAGCTCTGTTTTCATTTCATAATTCCACAGTATTCTGGACATCTTTTGCAATTTGTTTAATGAACAATGAAGGCTGCAAAGAAGACAGTTGTAGGTGGGATCGGTGTATTAGCAGCGGACTACAGCAACACAACCAGGAGGACTTTGTTGGAGCGCTAGCCGCGCTAGCCGCCGACCTCACCTTGACTTCCTACGTCTCCGGGCCGCCAAACGCATCGGGTGAAGTCCTTCGTCCTTCTGCCGATCGCTGGAACGCAGGTGAGCACGGGTGTTGATGAGCAAATGAGGGCTGGCTGGCGTTGGTGGAGAGCTAATGTTTTTAGCATAGCTCTGTGCAGTCCGGTTGCTAAGTTAGCTTCAATGGCGCCGTTAGCTAGCACAGCATTGTTAACCTTCGCCAGCCTGGAAAGCATTAACCGTGTATTTACATGTCCACGGTTCAATAGTATTGTTGATTTTCTATCTATCCTTCCAGTCAGGGGTTTATTTTTGTTGTTTCTATATGCAGTTAAAGCACAATGCTATCACGTTAGCTCGTAGCTAAAGCATTTCGCCGATGTATTGTCGTGGAGATAAAAGGCACTGAATGTCCATTTTGCGTTCTCGACTCTCATTTTCAAGAGGATATAGTATCCCAGGTGGTTTAAAATACAAATCCGTGATCCACAATAGAAAAAGGAGAGTGTGGAATTCAATGAGCCAGCTTGTACCTAAGTTACGGTCAGAGCGAAAAAAGATACGTCCTGCACTGCCTCTCAAGTCCTTCACTGTAACGTTCCTCATCTACGAATGTTTCATCCTCGCTCAAATTAATGGGGTAATCGTCACTTTCTCGGTCCGAATCTCTCTCGCTCCATTGTAAACAACGGGGAATTGTGAGGAATACTAGCTCCTGTGACGTCACGCTACTTCCGCTACAGGCAAGGCTTTTTTTTTATCAGCGAGCAAAAGTTGCGAACTTTATCGTCGATGTTCTCTACTAAATCCTTTCAGCAAAAATATGGCAATATCGCGAAATGATCAAGTATGACACACAGAATGGATCTGCTATTCCCGTTTAAATTAAAAAAAATCATTTCAGTAGGCCTTTAAGTACGGTGCGACGGTACGGTGCGACGGTACTTTGTGTTGAAGTGACGAAAAACATGCTCGTAATGACATTAATGCGAGAAATGGCCGCTGAACTGCAGGACGTAATTAAAAGAAACAATCATATTGACGGAAATTATTTGAAAAATATTCTTATTTTAAACAGATGAAGTATTTTAAAATAATTGTTGTCAAAAATAGTATTATGTACAATGTTGAAACCAATTCGCTGTAGGTCATTATATGCTACCAAACATACCGCATTTTTTGGTCTATAACAGTGGTTCTCAACCTTTTTTCAGTGATGTACCCCCTGTGAACATTTTTTTTAATTCAAGTACCCCCTAAAAAGAGATAAAGAAGTAAAATACAGCACTATGTCATCAGTTTCTGATTTATTAAATTGTATAACAGTGCAAATATTGCTCATTCGTAGTGGTCTTTCTTGAACTATTTGGAAAAAAAGATATAATTAAAGCTGCAAGCAGTGTTGGTCGGGTCCGCATTTTGGCAGGTGCTAGTCCTAGGTGTCCCAATACTTTTGTCCAGTGGTAGTCCTGTGTGAGACCTACATAGAGGTTTTTGTTTCGTGTCTGTACGATATTCGTACTGGGAGTTAGAGGAAGTTGTGTCTGTGTTTTTTTTCCTAGGTGTCGCGGCACAGTGGTTGTTTTCTTTGAAGGCGCGTAAAATCACAGCAGCGGAGCAACTTTAGTGCTGCGGGTCTTTGAAGGCTCGTAAAATCAAAACCGTAGCACGTGTCAAAACTCTTTCGTCAACTTTTAATCAGAAGGGTTCAATCTCTCTCCTGTAGCAGTTTGAAGCCGAAACAACAAACGTGCTCAGAGGAGATAACGTTTGATGTTTGGTGACCGTTTTTTACAAAAATTTAGTTTTGAAGGGGAGATAGCAAACTTACTGTTGATTTTTGCTGAAGGATGTCAATCTATGAAATGTAGGTCTAGGTGAGACCTACATAGAGGTGTTGGTTTCCTGTCTCTAAGACGTTCCTACCGGAAGTTACGAGCAGTTTTGTCTGAGTTTTCCTCTGAGAAGCAGTTTTGTCTCTGTTTTATTCAAAAATTGCTCTACAGCGCAATTTTGAGTTTTGAGGTTCGGTTTTTTTATTACATCACAATTTCCACCAGTCCTGATGTGTGTGAGAAGTTTGGTGAGTTTTGAAGTATTTTAAGGGGGTCAAATTACAGCGCAAAGAGGCAAAAATGGGTGTTTTTAGTCATTTTTAGTCTTGAACGGGGAATTGGCAACTTCCTGTTGATTTTTCCCCGAAAAAATAAATGAATGAAAAGTAGGTCTAAGTAAGACCTACATAGAACTTTTTGTTTCATGTCTGTACGACATTCGTACTGGGAGTTAGAGGCAGTTTTCTTCCTAGGGGGCGCTAGAGCGCATTTTTGGGGTTTGGTTTTTTACTTTTTCTATTTGTGTGTCAAATTTGGTGAGTTTTGAAGCATGTTAAGGGGGGCGAAGTAGTGCGCAAAGCTGCGGAATAATAATAATAAAGAATAAAGAATAATAAAACCTTACAAATTCAATAGGGTCCTTTCGTCCCATTGCAAAAGGACTCCCTTTGGGATTCCTTTGACAATGGTCCTGTGCGGACCCTAAAAATAACTAAAAACTTGTTGAAAAATAAACAAGTGATTCAATTATAAATACAGATTTCTACACATAGAAGTAATCATCAACTTAAAGTGCCCTCTTTGGGGATTGTAATAGAGATCCATCAGGATTCATGAACTTCATTCTAAACATTTCTTCACAAAAAAAGAAATCTTTAACATCAACATTTATGGAACATGTCCACAAAAAATCTAGCTGTCAACATTGAATATTGCATTGTTGCATTGTACTGAATGGAATAGCCTACTTGATTTGATGTTCAGTTTATGAACTTACATTCATATTTTGTTGAAGTATTATTCAATAAATATATTTATAAAGGATTTTTGAATTGTTGCTATTTTTAGAATATTTAAAAAAAATCTCACGTACCCCTTGGCATACCTTCAAGTACCCCCAGGGGTTTGCGTACCCCCATTTGAGAACCACTGGTCTATAAGGTTCAAGGTTTAATTGGTCACGTGCAGAGTACACCACAGTGAAATGCTTTTTTCCATGCTCTTCAGATATTGCGTACAGTGGGATCCAAACACTAGTTGCAGAATCTAATACACTAAATACAAAAAATACAAACAGCTCTGATGTACATTAATTACAAGACAACAAGTTGCACAATAAGTCACAGTAGTTGTGGTAGAAGTATCAGTACAAGTAGAAGTATAGTCGTCACATACAGTACCAGGGCAATATCAAATAGTATAACAGTATAATATACACAGTTGAGTAGTGACAGTAGTATGAACAAAGGTAATGGAACAGTATGACTTATCTATACTCTTGTTTTTACATTATTTGCAGTCATTGAATGAAGAGTATTGTAGTCCGGTAATTACGGTGGTAAGTAAAGGGATTCTTGTGCGTGCGGTTTTGTGCAATTGTGATAAGTGTTAATCAGGCGCACTTAAAATCCTTTCATTTTCTTTAAAACTCCACAGTGCGCCTTATAACCCGGCGCGCCTAATGTGCGGAATAATCGTGGTCGTGCTTACCGACCTTGAAGCTATTTTATTTGGTGCGTGGCGAAATGATATGTGACCAGTAGATGGCAGTCACACATAAGAGATACGTGTAGACTGCAATATGACTCAAGTAAACAACACCAACATGTTATATGTTCCATTGAAAATATAGAACATTACTCACGGCGCTCAAAAATCCATCAAAATGTTTTAGTAGGACTTTGGTAAGCTATGAAGCCACACCGCTTGATGAATTGTACTGTGCTTCAACATAGGAGTATTATTATGGTGTGTGTATAAGGTAAGATATTATCTGGTGTTTTGTTTCGCAATTATATGCAAAAGCAACTTTTCTTACCTTCTGGTACCTGCTGATCTGTATTTGGGATCTGCATAAGTCCTGAAAATGTGCGTGCATCCGCCTTTGTAGTCCGTGCCGAAACCGTAGTCGATAATGTTCTTCTTTTTCTCTATCTTCTTGGTATGTGACCATTATCCTCCACTGTTGCCATTTCTAATATAAAGTAGTGTAAAGTTCTTACTTATATCTGTCAGTAAACTCATCATGAAAGCGCTAAAACATACCGGTGTAGTGAGTTTACATTATTCACCCAAGGAACTTAGTTATTAGAGAGTTCCGGTCGGACGGTTTTCACGGGATATATTTCCTGTGTGTCGCTTTTAAAAGTGCTCCCCATCTGGCCAACATATGAAATAACAAGTGTGTGTAAGAAATTGAAATGCATCCACTTTGGCCAAAATTAATTTTTAAAAAAATAAATAAATATGTATATAGAGACATACCGTGATAACTTGAAGTAAATAATGAAGATTAAAAACCAATTAGAAACAAAAAAATTCACCAACAAAATAATTAACTAACAGCAGTCTTTTTCTCACAATGTGTCGACTTCTTTCTTATAAAATTGGGAACAATTTCTCATATTCTTTCTGTTTCTGTAATATTGTAATATTTGCTCGTAAAAATGATTACTTTTTAATGCAAAATTGTCACATTTGTCATATAAACCTCTGACTTTTATCACAATATTGTTATTGTAAAACAGTGACATTTTTGACTAAAATGATGACTTTTGGCATCATGTTGCCAAGTAAAATTCTAAGTATTATAATATTGCCAAAATGTTAAAGTGTTCTTATAAAATTGTGACTTTTGTCGAGTAAAATTATGACTCTTTTAATAAAATTGCCAAAATGTTAAGCTTTTCTTGTAAAATTGCGACTGTTATGGAGTAAAATTCCAACTTTTAACAGAATATTGCACAAATGTTCAGTTTTTCTTGTAAGATTTGAACTTGCGTCGAGTAAAATGACGACTTTTATTATAATACTGCCAAAATTCTAAGTTTTTCTTGTGAAACTTGTGACCTTTTTCTTGTGAAATTCCAACTCATTTTTCACCTCAAGCTTTTTCATATGTGCATAGTATGTATATATTATTCATGTTGTAAATACACTTCTTTATATATCTAGAATAGTAATCAACTGCTAAAATACTTTAGTTTTGCCCATATTGCTGGAAAACAACACATCCTGTAGCATATAAAGACAGTTTTCTTATATAACTGTGACTTTTGTGGAGTAAAATTACAACTCTTTTCATAAAATTGCCAAAATTTGAAGCTTTTCTTGTAAAATCGCGACTGTTATTGAGTAAAATTCCAACTTTTATCATAACATTGCACAAATGTTTGAGTTTTTCTTGTAAAAATTTGGACTTGCGTTGAGTAAAATGACGACTTTTATTACAATACTGCCAAAATTGTAAGTTTTTCTTGTGAAATTGTGACCTTTTTCTTGTGAAATTTTGTCACAACAACCTTTTTTATATTTGCATAGTATGTATATATTATTAATGTTGTAAATACACATCTTTATATATCTAGAAACGTAACAAACTGTTAAAATACTTTAGTTTTGCCCATATTGCTGGAAAACAACACATCCTGTAGCATATAAAGACAGTTTTCTTATAAAACTGTGACTTTTGTGGAGTAAAATTACAACTCTTTTCATAAAATTGCCAAAATTTTAAGCTTTTATTGTGAAATTGCGACCGCTATTGAGTAAAATTCCAACTTTTATCATAATATTGCACATATTTTAAGTTTTTCTTGTCAAATTTGGACTTGCGTTGAGTAAAATGACGACTTGTATTATAATACTGCCAAAATTCTATGTTTTTCTTGTGAAATTGTGACCTTTTTCTTGTGAAATTGTGACCTTTTTCTTGGGAAATTCCAACTCATTTTTCACAACAAGCTTTTTTATATTTGCATAGTATGTATATATTATTCATGTTGTAAATACACATCTTTATATATCTAGAAACGTAATCAACTGTTAAAATACTTTAGTTTTGCCCATATTGCTGGAAAACAACACATCCTGTAGCATATAAAGACAGTTTTCTTATAAAACTGTATCTTTTGTGGAGTAAAATTACAACTCTTTTCATAAAATTGCCAAAATTTGAAGCTTTTCTTGTAAAATCGCGACTGTTATTGAGTAAAATTCCAACTTTTATCATAACATTGCACAAATGTTTGAGTTTTTCTTGTAAAAATTTGGACTTGCGTTGAGTAAAATGACGACTTTTATTACAATACTGCCAAAATTGTAAGTTTTTCTTGTGAAATTGTGACCTTTTTCTTGTGAAATTTTGTCACAACAACCTTTTTTATATTTGCATAGTATGTATATATTATTAATGTTGTAAATACACATCTTTATATATCTAGAAACGTAACAAACTGTTAAAATACTTTAGTTTTGCCCATATTGCTGGAAAACAACACATCCTGTAGCATATAAAGACAGTTTTCTTATAAAACTGTGACTTTTGTGGAGTAAAATTATGACTCTTTTCATAAAACTGCCAAAATTTGAAGTTTTTCTTGTAAAAATGTTGACTTGCGTTGAGTAAAATGACGACTTTTATTATAATACTGCCAAAATTCTACGTTTTTCTTGTGAAATTGTGACCTTTTTCTTGTGAAATTTTGTCACAACAACCTTTTTTATATTTTCATAGCATGTATATATTATTAATGTTGTAAATACACACCTTTATATATCTAGAAACGTAATCAACTGTTAAAATACTTTAGTTTTGCCCATATTGCTGGAAAACAACACATCCTGTAGCATATAAAGACAGTTTTCTTATAAAACTGTGACTATTGTGGAGTAAAATTACAACTCTTTTCATAAAATTGCCAAAATTTTAAGCTTTTCTTGTAAAATTGCGACTGTTATTGAGTAAAATTCCAACTTTTATCATAATATTGCACAAATGTTCCGTTTTTCTTGTAAAGATTTGGACTTGCATCGAGTAAAATGACGACTTTTATTATAATACTGCCAAAATTCTACGTTTTTCTTGTGAAATTGTGACCTTTTTCTTGGGAAATTCCAACTCATTTTTCATAACAAGCTTTTTTATATTTGCATAGTATGTATATATTATTCATGTTGTAAATACACATCTTTATATATATTGAAACGTAATCAACTGTTAAAATACTTTAGTTTTGCCCATATTGCTCGAAAACACATCCTGTAGCATATAAAGACAGTTTTCTTATAGAACTGTGACTTTTGTCAAGTAAAATGACGACTCTTTTGATAAAATTGCCAAAATTTGAAGCTTTTCTTGTAAAATTGCGACTGTTAGAGTAAAATTCCAACTTTTATCATAACATTGCACAAATGTTCAGTTTTTCTTGTAAAAGTTTGACTTGCGTTGCGTAAAATGACGACTTTTATTATAATACTGCCAAAATTCTACGTTTTTCTTGTGAAATTGTGACCTTTTTCTTGTGAAATTTTGTCACAACAACCTTTTTTATATTTGCATAGTATGTATATATTATTCATGTTGTAAATACACATCTTTATATATCTAGAAACGTAATCAACTGTTAAAATACTTTATTTTGCCCATATTGCTGGAAAACAACACATCCTGTAGCATATAAAGACAGTTTTCTTATAAAACTGACTTTTGTGGAGTAAAATTACAGCTCTTTATAAAATTGCCAAAATTTGAAGCTTTTCTTGTAAAATCGCGACTGTTATTGAGTAAAATTCCAACTTTTATCATAACATTGCACAAATGTTTGAGTTTTTCTTGTAAAAATTTGGACTTGCGTTGAGTAAAATGACGACTTTTATTATAATACTGCCAAAATTGTACGTTTTTTTTGTGAAATTGTGACCTTTTTCTTGTGAAATTTTGTCACAACAACCTTTTTTATATTTGCATAGTATGTATATATTATTCATGTTGTAAATACACATCTTTATATATCTAGAATAGTAATCAACTGTTAAAATACTTTATTTTGCCCATATTGCTGGAAAACAACACATCCTGTAGCATATAAAGACAGTTTTCTTATAAAACTGACTTTTGTTGAGTAAAATTACGACTCTTTTCATAAAATTGCCAAAATTTGAAGCTTTTCTTGTAAAATTGCGACTGTTATTGAGTAAAATTCGAACTTTTACCATAATATTGCACAAATGTTCAGTTTTTCTTGTATAAGTTTGACTTGCGTTGCATATAATGACTTTTATTATAATACTGCCAAAATTGTAAGTTTTTCTTGTGAAATTGTGACCTTTTTCTTGTGAAATTTTGTCACAACAACCTTTTTTATATTTTCATAGTATGTATATATTATTCATGTTGTAAATACACATCTTTATATATCTAGAAACGTAATCAACTGTTAAAATACTTTAGTTTTGCCCATATTGCTGGAAAACAACACATCCTGTAGCATATAAAGACAGTTTTCTTATAAAACTGTGACTTTTGTGGAGTAAAATTACAACTCTTTTCATAAAATTGCCAAAATTTTAAGCTTTAATTGTGAAATTGCGACCGCTATTGAGTAAAATTCCAACTTTTATCATAATATTGCACATATTTTCAGTTTTTCTTGTCAAATTTGGACTTGCGTTGAGTAAAATGACGACTTGTATTATAATACTGCCAAAATTCTATGTTTTTCTTGTGAAATTGTGACCTTTTTCTTGTGAAATTGTGACCTTTTTCTTGGGAAATTCCAACTCATTTTTCACAACAAGCTTTTTTATATTTGCATAGTATGTATATATTATTCATGTTGTAAATACACATCTTTATATATCTAGAAACGTAATCAACTGTTAAAATACATTAGTTTTGCCCATATTGCTGGAAAACAACACATCCTGTAGCATATAAAGACAGTTTTCTTATAAAACTGTATCTTTTGTGGAGTAAAATTACAACTCTTTTCATAAAATTGCCAAAATTTGAAGCTTTTCTTGTAAAATTGCGACTGTTATTGAGTAAAATTCCAACTTTTATCATAACATTGCACAAATGTTTGAGTTTTTCTTGTAAAAATTTGGACTTGCGTTAAGTAAAATGACGACTTTTATTATAATACTGCCAAAATTCTACGTTTTTCTTGTGAAATTGTGACCTTTTTCTTGTGAAATTTTGTCACAACAACCTTTTTTATATTTGCATAGCATGTATATATTATTCATGTTGTAAATACACACCTTTATATATCTAGAGACGTAATCAACTGTTAAAATACTTTAGTTTTGCCCATATTGCTGGAAAACAACACATCCTGTAGCATATAAAGACAGTTTTCTTATACAACTGTGAGTTTTGTGGAGTAAAATTACGACTCTTTTCAGAAAATTGGCAAAATGTTAAGCTTTTCTTATAAAATTGCGACTGTTATTGAGTAAAATTCCAACTTTTATCATAACATTGCACAAATGTTCCGTTTTTTTTTTTTTTAATTTGGACTTGCATTGAGTAAAATGACGACTTTTATTATAATACTGCCAAAATTCTAAGTTTTTCTTGTGAAATTGTGACCTTTCTTGTGAATTACAACTCATTTTTCACCACAAGCTTTTTTATATTTGCATAGTATGTATATATTATTCATGTTGTAAATACACATCTTTATATATCTAGAAACGTAATCAACTGTTAAAATACTTTTGTTTTGCCCATATTGCTGGAAAACAACACATCCTGTAGCATATAAAGACAGTTTTATTATAAAACTGTGACTTTTGTCAAGTAAAATGACTCTTCATAAAATTGCCAAAATTTTAAGCTTTTATTGTGAAATTGCGACTGTTATTGAGTAAAATTCCAACTTTTATCATAATATTGCACAAATGTTCCGTTTTTTTGTCAAATTTTGACTTGCGTTGAGTAAAATGACGACTTTTATCATAATACTGCCAAAATTCTACGTTTTTCTTGTGAAATTGTGACCCTTTTCTTGTGAAATTTTGTCACAACAACCTTTTTTATATTTGCATAGTATGTATATATTATTCATGTTGTAAATACACATCTTTATATATCTAGAAAGGCTGGTCCTAAAGAGGGAGGCATTTTTCGGAGGTCTCAAGAATGTGTGTGTGTGTGTGTTTGTGTGTGTGTGTGTGTGTGTGTGTGTGGCAGAAGTTACTAACAGAGTGACTACTTTGGCCTCTCATGTTTGTGTGCAGCATCCAATTACCACCACAGCACTTCGCTACACTGCAAGCAGAATTCAAACATGTGCAGCCTCACTATTTACTTCTCGGGAAAACAAACTACATAAAGGACGCAGCTGCTCTGGGTTTCTTTTGTCCACGGGGCTAAAGATGCAGTTTTTGAGCCCATATCCCAAGATGAGCCACAGGCGGCTTATTGTGCGTCTCCTTAGCCGAGCCTTTTGCTTGTAACCTTTCTCATATCTGTCAATTAATCTGAAAGTTGTTGATGGCGAAAGATCAGCAGCCGGGCCGTCAGTGGGCTGTTAGTGAATAGGACTGCTTTATCTGTACATTGCATGCTGATTAGATGGAGGAACATGAGATGATAGAATGACCTATGGTGGTGCAAGTCACTTCACATTGTTGTGGTTGTAATCCTCTTCTATCATATACCCTGTTTTCTGGACCATAGGGCGCACCGGATTATAAGGCGCACTGCCGATGAGCGAGTCTAGTCAGGTCTATTTTCATATATACTGAATTATAGGGCGCATTAATGCTAGGTTCACACCAACGGCGCTTTGACGGCGCTTTAAAGCGGCATGCAAAGCGGCGTTAAAGCGTAACAAAGCCTGATTAAAGCGTGAGGGTCCTAATGGATGGTAGGAAAGCTTGTACTGAAGCGGTTTTAAAAAATTCGGCGCTCTGTCGAGGATGGAATAAAGCACCGAGAGCGTATCAAAGCCTGACAAAGCTCAGCAAAGCTGGACTCAAAGCGTAGGAAAGCTTAACAGATCTTGGTTGAAAGCGCGGACCCCAGTCTACAACTACAAGTAGGAAGTGACTGTGATATTGACTAGTGACATTGAATATAACAAATAAAAGAAATGCCTTTTATTATTGTCAACTAGCATAAGAAATGAAAGATAGATATGTATTAAGATGACAAAGAAATAAAAGAAATGAAGATATAAAACATAAATAATAAATAATAAACATAATAACGGAAAAAAAAGAGAAATTGAAAAAAATAAATGAATATAAAACATAATAATAAATAATAAACATAACGGGAAAAAAAAGAGAAATTGAAAAAATAAATGAATATAAAACATAATAATAAACATAATATAACGGGAAAAAAAGAGAAATTGAAAAAATAAATGAATATAAAACATAATAAATAATAAATAATAAACATAATATAACGAAAAAATAAGACAAATTGAAAAAATAAATGAATATAAAACATAATAAATAATAAACATAACATAACGAAAAAAGAGAAATTGAAAAAATAAATGAATATAAAACATAATAAATAATAAATAATAAACATAATATAACGAAAAAAGAAGAGAAATTGAAAAAATAAATGAATATAAAACATAATAATAATAAACATAATATAACGAAAAAAGAGAAATTGAAAAAATAAATGAATATAAAACATAATAAATAATAAATAATAAACATAATATAACGAAAAAAGAAGAGAAATTGAAAAAAAAATGAATATAAAACATAATAATAAACATATAACGAAAAAAGAGAAATTGAAAAAATAAATGAATATAAAACATAATAAATAATAAATAATAAACATAATAACGAAAAAAGAAGAGAAATTGAAAAAATAAATGAATATAAAACATAATAGATAATAAATAAAACATAATATAATGGAAAAAAAGAGAAATTGAAAAAACAAATGAATATAGAACATAAATAATAAACATAACGAAAAAAAGAGAAATTGAAAAAATAAATGAATATAAAACATAATAAATAATAAACATAATATAACGAAAAAAGAAGAGAAATTGAAAAAATAAATGAATATAAAACATAATAAATAATAAATAATAAACATAATATAACGGAAAAAAAGGAGAAATTGAAAAAATCAATCAATCAATCAATCAATGTTTATTTATATAGCCCTAAATCACAAGTGTCTCAAAGGGCTGTACAAGCCACAACGACATCCTCGGTACAGAGCCCACATATGAATATAAAAAATGTGTGGAAAACACTATACTGAGTTTTTCACTCTTTTTTTTTACTTATTTGTTTATCATATTTCTCTTTTTTATTACATTATGTGTTGTATCCTGTATATAATAAAACAAAAAGAGAAATCAAATAAATAGATAAATCTAAAAAAATGTGGGAAAACTTAGTATACTGAGTTTTTCACTTTTTTTTTTTTACTTGTTTATCATATTTCTCTTTTTTATTATATTGTGTGCGCACGCAATTTATTCA